>NC_142745.1:16280000-16572500 GCF_051943395.1 Hippocampus bargibanti
GCCACTTTGACCTCACGTGTCTCGTCTGGGATCGTTCTCATGTCCTCCTTTGTCTCCTCCCT
Source organism: Hippocampus bargibanti (assembly GCF_051943395.1). Taxonomy (NCBI): domain Eukaryota; kingdom Metazoa; phylum Chordata; class Actinopteri; order Syngnathiformes; family Syngnathidae; genus Hippocampus; species Hippocampus bargibanti. The sequence goes on from NC_142745.1 coordinate 16,280,063, forward strand.
CCCGCCCCCCTTCTCTTTACCTTTGACCTCTTAGACTTAGAGACCTCAGTGGACAGTCGCTGCACCACGGACAGTGCTGACAGTGCATTTATTGGCCGCCGCTATTGAACTCTCCACCTTCACCCCCCCCCCCCCCCGCCCCATCCTCTCGTTCACCCACTCCCTTTCTCTCTCTGCCAATCACCCGCCTTCCATATCCCCTCTGCACAGGAAGTGAGCTCATGAACTGAGAGAACATTTGTTTTGTATTTATAAGCGTGTGTGTGTGTGTATATCCCTTGTTTTTTGTGCTTGTTCTCATTATGTATTATTCATGCACCCTTATCTCAAGATCCCTAGCATGTGTGTGTTTGTGTGAATATTTGCAGAGTCATAATAATACACTGGTTCCTTGATATACAAATAACCACACTTAATGTTTTATTTTATTTTATTTTTTAAGATACAACCTGTAGTTGGCTTTGAAATAGCACTTTGTTGAATTAAAAAAAAAAATAGGAGTACCACAAGCAGTTGAAGAGTGCCGTCAAACTAAACGTAAAACAAAAGTTTGTTACACCTTGTGGATTGAATATAACCGAATTGCTTTCTGCTAAAAAACCTCTGCTTAGCCTCTTAACGAGCAGCGCAGAACAGCATCGGACGGCCTATGACGGGATTGATTTTGGCGTTGAATTGTTATAACTCTCAAAGCAACATTTAATAACATGTATTCTAATTATTATTATTATTATTATTATTATTATTATTTGAATACAATTGGTGGGGACCCACATTGGCTGTGAAAATAAAACGTGTCCGTTGAATGAACTTAAACAAAAAAAGGGACAAAAACTGTTTAACTCTTTGCACTTTGTCTGATGTCGTCATTCCATTATGTGCCATTATGAATTTGGGGAAGCCACTTATGATACAGGGATCACACAACTACTTTTCAAATCTGAAGTCAATAATGACCGTTATTGTGGTTTACATGGGACAATTTGAAATATCCGTTCGGACTTTAGCAAGCATCATGGAATTCCACAAGTTTGATTTGCTCTCGCGGGCCGAATAAAATCATGTGCTGGACCAGATTTGGCCCCCGGACCTTAACTTTGATACTTGTGATGTCATTCATCTATGCTTTTATGGACTCTAATCAGTGTCTGAAACTCATGGTTACTCAGGTTAGCAGACAACTCTGAAAAGTTCCCTGCCCGGCGATAAAGTTGATTGCCCCATTTTTCACAACTTGAAACACAATAAGACTAAACAAAAAAAAAAAAAACATTGTTGCAAAGTATTAAGGATTTTTTTTTATGAAGGATGTACCTACCATAAATATTCCCCTGCTTAAATTATGGTAAATATCCCTTGCTGATGAATTTGCTCCAGTTGTCGTTTGTCCACACACTGTTCGGATATGTTGCACAATGCAATGTTTGCGTTGCGTCGTCTGCTACAAGCCACGTGAACTCCTCTTTCCACGATGGTTTAAATGTACGTTTACGTTTTGTAGCGTCCTAAATTTTGTTAGCTTCTTTGGAATCTTTCTTCTGGGGCTGAGGTTCTGTGCGTCTACTTTGGACAATGATATGCAAATGCACAACCTTACAACGCTCGGGACAGTCCGGAAGCGCAAAGCAGGCTTCTGATTGGCTGCCGTGCTGAGTATACAAATTGCCAAACTAACTGAAATTCCTGATTTCGAAATCAGAACCATTTATTCCGATTTTGAAATCTTCGTTCAAACGTTTGCTTTATTGAATAAAGCAATTGTTTGATTTGAAAAAAAACATGTTGTTTTCTTTTCTTGAAAAAGTTTTCGGCCACCTGGGTCGAGACGTTTTGTAAGTTGTACGCCCGACGGAAAAGTTGCACGCCCCGGGCATCCGGGCAGGCGTTACTTCAGACACTGCTCCAATACGATAGGATCCTATTTTCCTTTTGGAACGCATTGATGGCATTTCCATTCATATAAATGGGGAAAGATGATTTGAGTAAGACAACGGGACAGATACATTCATTTGTCAAGGTACCACTGATCATAATCTGACTCCATTGTGAAAAGTTACTGATTGAATTGGTGTCCGACTTTGTACATATTGGAATAAATATTATGAAACGAGTCGCAGTGTCTACAAGTGATGATTTCAAAATTCCCCCCAAAAAGCTGCATTGATTCCACAAGCTCGCTGATCAATCCTCCACTCTGTGACGATGTGCCTTCATTGTTTTGTCACGGTGGGCGTTCCTCACCCCCACCCCGCACCACCCGCCTGCAGGTTTCCCCTCCATGAGCCGTAAAAGAGACGCGTACCAGTCCATCGACCCCCAACAGGACGCCTCCACCAGCGCCGCCAACCCCTTCAATCAGGCGCAGGACACCAAGGCGCCGAGGGTTTACTGATGCCCGCACGCTGGCGCCACCTGCAAACCGGGCAACCAAGTGGAGCACGACCGACCGATGGTTTGCTGCTGTCATTATTTTGGAAGCCTTTTTGTGTCAATATTGTATATTGTCTGTTGCATTTGTATTTTTATAGAAATGTTTATTGTTTGTTGGCCACTTGACAAATTGTTGGGGGCACGCACTGCATGCACGCATTTACACCCAATTGTTGCTGCTCTGCTTACATAAAAATAATATTTGAATATTACTCAGTGGAGCAACTTTTGCCAAGGCTAACTAGTAAGAAAAAATGTTTTGTCTTATTTGTTAGCAAGCAGTGTATTTATTTGCTTTACAATGAAAAAAAATAGTACATTAAATATGTATTTCCACACACTTAAAATTTTCATGAGCATAAAGTAAAATATTTAAAAAGACACACATCCGCATTTTGCATTTAATTTTACATGAGAGCAAGATAGAACTAGAAAAGGTTCGCATTTCATTCAGTGTATAGTAAATATAGTAAAATATACATGGACACAAAAGTTGCCTTTTGTTTTTAGTTCAGCATAAATGAATTAATTCTGTTTATAGACAGTGATACCTGGGTTTACGAACCCCTTGGCTTACGAATTTATCAGTTTACGAACGTTAAATTTATGAAAATTTTACCATGCCATACGAACTGTACCTTGGCATATGAACTTTTTTCGTACACAGATCTGCCTCAATGAGTGATGTGTAGTTCACGAACGAGCCTCTTCTAACAACAAAATGGCAGCCGACTGTTTTTGTCCTCTATTCCCCGCCCCCAGTATTCGCTTAAAGCCACGTGATTGGTCAAGAACGCCGCAGTGAGGGGAAGTGGTTTAAACATTAAAGAGACGGGCAGACGACAGTGAGAGAATTTCAACTTTGATAGTTCAAAGGCAGAGTGTAGACTGCAAGGTTAAAATATCTCATCAAGCAGGCACCACAAACAACCCGCACAAGCCATCTGTACACTTGATGCAAAAAGCTATCAACCCAGCGAAACAGAACATAATTGATGAGGAACTAGATAAAATTATCGCAGAGAAAGCACCTACAAGGGATCATTCCTCAAGATGGTGAAAGAAGAAAGCTACGTTCCTCATCAAGTGTTTAATACTGATGAAACCGGCCACTCCATTCCATCAAGCCATCAACGACCATCACAAAGGTCAATAAAACGACTTTATTATACAGTACAGTTAATTTCTTTATTACCATAGCACATTTATTATACATAAAATTAGGTATATTTTGTGTAGTTTTAAGGCTTAAAAAATTAGAAAGTAGAAAATTATGATTTTTGGGGTTTATTCTCTCTCAACGTTTGTAAACCAAAAACTTTGTCGGACAAGGGGTTCGTAAACCGAGGTATCACTGTACATGAAAGGATGCTCCGCATGGTAGATCCTTGGTTAGCTATGGGAAATTAATTTTTGGGATACACACTTTTCGCCTTACACACTGTCTGGGAACCAATTAAGTTCGTAAGCCAAGGTATCACTGTAGTTCTTTTGATTTCCCCCCACCCCCACCCCATTGTTTCGATTTAAATTTGCACTTAGTTTCATGCTTTAGTACTGTATGTCATATTGTCATATGCGTCTTGTTTGTTTTTGTTTCCACCCATTCCCGCCAGAGTTGTTCTTGGGGTCTCCCACAATCAACTCTCTTTGGCCACCTGTGCCATGTCCAGGTGTGCTTTGTTGTCTCGTCAGCTAGCTTGTACTGTATTTACATTCCTGGTTTTACACGCTCAAGATTCATTGGGGGAGATGGAGGATGAGGAAGTGGGTGGTGGGGATGATTTAGAATGACCTCGCACCTGTGACACGAGAGATGTGTTCCAGTGATGGGAATTCTGGCTCCTTTAAGAGAGCCGGTTCTTTTGGCTCAGCTCACTAAAAAGATCCGGCTAATGGCTCCCAAATGTGCGGCTTTAACCGATGAAATAGAGGGTGAAAAAAGTTGTCTCCTATTTCCGGCTTCTTGTAAGGAGACGGCTCTCTTCGTTCACTTGAGAGACGAGGCTCTAAGAACCGGCTCTAAGAACCGGCTCGTTCGCGAACGACAAATCACTAATGTGTTCATGAGGTGCTCAGGGAAGACTTTGGCTATTGATGATGTTGCCGCTCACACAGTACATGCAAATGCTAGTTTGTTGTTTTTATACAAGCATCATTGACGTTTTGTTGGGTGTATTTACAAAGCTCTAGCTTTCAAGCTAGCTAGCTATCTACATTGTTGTTTTAACACTTTTTTTAGTTGCGCATAAAGTAAAAGTGCAGAAAAGACCCATTTTTTTTATTTATATATAACCTCCCTAAGGTAAAATGACAAAAATGGGTATAATCACGAGCCTTTGCTTTTTACATTGGAATCAAGCATTTTTTGTTGTTATTCTGAGCATAAATGATTTTTTTACGAGTACAATAATAAAACTGAATCTAAATTTTAGTATTTTATTTGGGATATGAGCACAAAGTCAAAGAATACAAATGTGAGCTCTAGCTAAACAAGCCTCATAGAATAAATAAAAACATTTTCATCCAACCAGAAACACAAAACGAGGTAAATTACACATGTATGGTATGTAATACCAAATCAATACCATATACCAAATCAATAAAATTAAATATGACAATGTGCTTCAAAATGTCATTGCTTGTTTTTCTCTCTCATTTTCCGAAAATGTTGAAATGGGAGTCGTCCAAACTCTGCGATTAGGCAAACGGAATACTGTATACCAAATGAAAATAGCAAACGTAAAAAACAAGTGTACTCATTAAACAGCCATGCGCGTTTTTCTTTCTCACTATCTTCTATTTGCTCTAATTGACTTTTCTTTCTTTGCTGACCCAAATCCCCATTCGGTGAAGATGATTAAACATTCATTTTATCTTCCTCCTCCATCTTTAATGCTCAATTACGGGTGGAAAACGAGCGGCGTGGCTTCTCGCTCACCCCGAAACTCCAAAACGTGACGCCTAAAATAAACTTTCCGTGGCAACACCTTCCATGTGGGAGAATAATAATGAGCACGTCGGTGGACTGTCGGGCATGCATGATGAACGACCCCAGGGGGGGGGGGGGGGGGGGCGTGCAGGAACATGGTCGTTTGTTACCAGCTTGTCACAAAATGTTTTTTTAATGAATACGCACTTCGGACCTTTTTGACATTACCCTCAGGCTAAATCTGTACGTGATTATTTCCACAACTTTCGTGGGTGTCAATGAATTTAAATAAGCACCCCCCCCCCCCCCTCCCTTCGTCAACACATTATTATCAACAGCAGCTTATGGGCTAGCAGGTGCTAGCGCCTTTTATTTCTTTTGTTACAATGATGAAACGAATGAGAGACGAGCCTTGTGTTTCGACAGAGCCGCTGTTTGTTTTGCATTTTTCGACCCAATTGGTTTTCAAACAAGTTTCTGGAACGGATTATGGTCGACAAATAAAGTTTGACTGTACCATACACAAATTTACTGAATGCTACATGACTGAAAAATAAGTATATATGTTTACATTTCAATATATATACTTAAAATATTATTAAAAACAGAAAAAAAGTAAATACAATTTCATGAGATATGTATACTTTTCAAAAATACTGTACGACGTAATGTCACAAGCTGACAACAAAGCAAACTACATTTTCCACAGCGCTGATTCGACAAGAATGGTCATGTGATCATCCGCAGCCAATGATGGCCAAGCAGGAGTGTCATAACTAATTAACACTTCGAGTCGTGTATTTACCCTCCATGGCAGAGCTTCCGTCGAACCCCCGAGACAGATTCGTCGAACCCCCGGGGTTTGATCAAGGTTTCGAACCACTACACTCGAGCAGAAGCGGGTGGTTGTTCTTGTCTTGTTCGAGAAGACGCGTCGGCTTGTCGCTGTCGTTAACAAGAACAGAAAATACGACACATCCTCTGTGATGTTTGCATTTAGTGAAAGGATTCTTACAAATAATTTTAAAATATGAATTATTATTATTATTATTATAATATTTATTTTAACCTTTTTTCCTTGTGTTGTAATCCATTCAGTCACGATCTGAACGCCACAGTGCGTCCAATATATTGCGCTTACCCGTCTTGGTTTTCCGCTTCCGTTGTTATGTTCTCTTCGTAAATCTTCAGCATGGTTTCCGTTCGGTCATCACGGCACTCTTTGGACTCCTGGAGCCTACAAATAAAATAACATTACGGACAGGTGTACGTTTTCGTATTCATCAGTACACTACACAAATTATTGAATAAGGTTAATCCTTCTACCATTTGCTTGACTAATATATGCATAAAAAAAGAAACGAAAAGCATCTACAAGTTGGTTAAAGTTAATTTGAGCTCAGAGAGACAAATCGGGACGTTGTTATAAAACGTTGAGTTGACCTTAACAATGCAGAATCGATTCTTTTCAATTGGTATTCCTTGACATGTTCCAATCTGTCATTTATTTTCCAGTACATTTGAGTCCGTGTAGGATGGAAAACTTTCGTTGTGTAGGAATAAGTTCCAATATCTTGAGTCACCAAACGATTCAAGAAGACATTTCCGTTGCTAATCGCAACTCAACGCCCAGGCCGACACATTTGTTAGCACCTAAAAAGATTTGAACTATTGCAATAAATGCATTCAAATTCACATTTTGGAGCATCTTTTTAATTTTAAAGTTGCTTTAAAACGTTAACACATTTAACTCATTCGCTGCCATTCCCGAATTTGTTCGGGAATTGAAAAGTGCGACATGGTTTTGTTTTTTCTTGCGTAGGGTGTCGATAAAGTGCTGGTCAGACCTCTGGCAATGTTTATTCCCAGCATTTGTCTTTTGTCCATGTTAGTGCTTTGTAACAACCGACATCACTTTTTTGTTTCTTAACTGACATCAGAAAAACGTTTTATAGCATCTAAAATACCCAAAACACGCAGTATGATATTTTTATTCAAATGCAAAACACCAATAAAAATGACTTAGAGTGTCCAAAATCTGCAAAAAAATGAACCCGGAAGTGGCCTGTTTCAGAAGGTCCCGCCCCCTTGTTTGTGACGTCACCCCAAGACATCTTGCCTTGCTGGAGAATCAAATCAATGGCTTCAGATTCGGAGAATATGCTTTCTTGTTACTCATCCAGTTATGAATATGATGCAAATAGTTCTGAAGAAGAAAGCATACATGTTTGCAATCGATTAAATAATTTATTCCGTGTCATTTTGAGGCATCAGGGGTGGGAAATGTCGCACCCAAAAAAGCCGTGTAAGGAATTAATCAGCCCGTTTCCAGAGACGTACGGACACGTCTCCAACTCAAAAACAAGACTTCCTGAATATTCGGCGCATGTCTTAAAACGTAAAATATAGCTATATACGGTGGAATCTTTGTAAAATACGCTCAGTAGAAGTCATTTGAAGACATTTTACAAATTATGGACACAACTTGTCCAAAGACGTCGGTTGTCCTTTAAAGCGCGATATAAATCAATATGTATGTATTGTATTTTGTCCAGCTGCCCCCATTTCGAGCTTAGATAACTCCAGACCCATAAAACTTTGGAATTAACTCTCTTTTTTGATGAAAGAAGAGAGTTTAAGGTTTCTCACGCTGCATTAAACATTTATGCAGTTCTAAAACTCAATAATTTGTGGGTCCTGCAATTTGAGTGAAAATGACAAAAACCCTGGCACTGGAGTGGACACATTTTTGCACATAGTGTGGCAGTGAGTGAGTTAATCGTGACGATTAAATCACAGAAAAGTAAACCGGGCAAGCAAATGACGTGGACATAAGGAAAAGGCGTTGGAAAAGTGGCCGGAGCTTGGACAAAACCGAAAACGAATCCAACATAAAACACCACCTGGGTTCAAGTCTCTCTTTGACCTTGGCGATGGAGAGGATATAGGGGCTGATTTGCCTGGCGATGGTGGTCAGGTAGGAGTTCTCCTGCTTGAGCTGCATCAGGTCATGAAGCTGGGCTGCAAGGGTCCGAACGAAACCCATAAAGCACCCAGCCAGAGACAATAATCGGGCCAGATTTGAGAATACAGAAGACACACCTTCATAGATCTCTTGCTCGTTGGTGACCCTCTGAAAGGTCTCATCCCAGATCTGTGAGGGGGTAAATAAATCGCTAAGGTGATTTATAATTGTATTTTTTTTGCGGGTATCATCATTTGAAAAAGATCCAAGAGAAGAAGACCTCTTCAAACATGGCCCTCATGGTCTCCACCGTGGCATACTGGGAGGCGATCTGGCTGTCGATGTGCAACGAGCGGTCCAAAACCTCGCCCATTTGGTCCGTGTTGATGATGGAGTGGTGCTTGGTCAGATCTCGGTGCAACTCCTGAACTTGGTCTTTCAGGCTTTGGATCTCTGTTTGAAGGGTCTGAAGAAGCCAACAGTAATCATTCCAAAATCAAGTGAATATGTTTTCAGTTCTTAAGTATTCTCAAGTAGAATTTCCCAGACTATAAATGGCTCCACCAGCGTGCGGGTGTGTTTCACTCACCCTGTAAGCGTTCTCGTAGTTGTTACAATGCTTGGTGAAAGGCGTCTCGCGGCCCTCAGCCAGCAGGACCTTAGTGCAGATGTTGCGGTGAGACGTTGGCCTCCGACCGAACACGGAGCCCAGCGGCATCTCACCGATGGACTGCGAGCGGCAAGACATGGAGAGAGGCGACTGTAGCCTGAGGTGAAGTGAAGAAACGAGGGGTGGGGGGTTGGGGGGTTGATATCATGGCCGCTTTCTTTTGTCACAACACGACTCATTTTTAGATACGTTCAAAGGATTTAATCAAAAATCTAAATTGTGACCCCGTGTCACCAATTTTAGAATTCGGCACCTTTTGAAATTATAACGTATGACGGAAAATTGATGAAAAGGTTTCTTCAGCTGTCATCTGTACTTCTTTGCAGGTGTCGGACGTTTTGCTTCTCATCCAAGAGGCTTCGTCAGCGAACTAAAATTTGCTGGTAGTTTCAGAATTTTTGGTTTCATTCCCTATTCTTTTCTTTTGACATTTGTTAAAAGACCGCTGAGGGTTACCACAGTTTGTGAGTGCTCTCTTGACATATTTTGACTCCTTTTCTCTGCCTTCAACGCTTGTTGGCATTAGTTTATCCCAATGCTGGAGGGTTCTGATAACTTCTAGTTTGTGTTGTAGAAGTAATCAGTCAGAACAAGTGTATGTAGAAGTAATCAGTGTAACCTCAGGAAATAGTCCTCTGCACCCCTCAACCTTAGAGCAGGGACCTATCGTAGCAAAGGTCTGGCACCGCCACCTCTGGGCAGTAGGGAGATAAACACGTTAAGGCAAATCCAAAAGATCAATCTAAAAGATAGGCTGCCAAATGAAAAACATAGTAATGTAGGTTTTTCAATACATTGTAAGAATGAAAAATGAATGAAGTCATTAGTCAGAACAATAGGAACAATCAGTGGAGCGGCAGGGAGTAGTCCTCTGCTCTCCCCAACCTGAGCGCAGGGACCTATCATAGCAGAGTCCGGCACCGCCATTTCTGGACAGTAGGGATATATATATATAGGGCCTAAACTACCAGTAAGACTTTAGTTTGCTGACGAAGTTTCTTGGATAAGAAGCGAAACGTCCGACACCTTCAAAGAAGTACAGATGACGGCTGAAGAAACCTTTTCATTGATACTTTCCAAAGAAGACAGTGAAATGGTGGGATCTAGCAACGTTTCAAAAAGAACACAAAAACAAAGTACAATAACCGTCAAATCATTCAGCCGCTGTCAATTATTACATCCAAATTTCATCATCCCAAATGCCAGAGTTCAGAGTGACAAACATGCACAGAAGCCACTGTCTAATAAACTCACGCCGATTTATCGATCCGTCCGTCACGGTGGTGGGTGGGTTGGGGTGGGGAGGGATCTTGAAGACGAAAGGCTCCAATAAAGAAACAAAGCCAGACTCCGAGACGCACCTCGCTGCACCGCTTTCAATAAATACTTTTCCCAGCCCAGTGACATCAAGGGGCCCCGGAACAAAGTCAGTGCGGTGTGCCAACTCGTCGATTAATCCCGGAGGGTTCTGTGAAATTATGTTAAAAATAGTGCTGGGCCGATCCGCAGGCCTCTTTGCGTGTTGAGTGGTGAACAGTGTGATGGAATTACAAGTGGGGAAGGATACGTCGCTGCAACAAGACTTGATTGTTTTTGTGTGTGTGTGTGTGTGTGTGTGTGTGTGTGTGTGTGTGTGTGTGTGTGTGTGTGTGTGTGTGTGTGTGTGTGTGTGCGTGTGTGTGTGCGTGTGTGTGTGTGCGTGTGCGTGTGTGTGTGTGTGTGTGTGTGTGTGTTAGTTCTCAGTAACCAAGTACAGTGATACCTCAGTTTACAAATTGTATTAGTTCCCAGACAGTGTGTGTATGGCGAAAAGTTCGTCTGCCGAATATTTATTTCCCATAAGAAACCATTAATAATGAGAATAATCCGTTGCCAGGTCCCCATAAAACATGATTTTCTACTAAATAAGCCTTTAAAACTACACAAAATATTCCTTATTTTATGTATAATAGATGTGCCATTGGATTGTAACTAAAGAAATAAACTGTACTATATAATAAAGTCATGTTATTTACTTTTGGGATGGTTGTTGATGTAGTTGCCTCTTGGTGATATCCGAGTGACGTTACCGTGCTTTCTTGGCAATAATACCCTCACGCACACTGTCCCATGCTAGCTGCTTTTTGTTAATCCAAACAGAATTCAACCTCTTCTATTGCCTGAGACAGTTACTTAGACAACACAGAAACACCCTTAGCCACACGTAGCAATGGTCGACTTAACATACTGGTACTGGGACGCGAAATCAGACAAACGCACACCTCATTGGTGTTTTTCGATGATCTCCTTCTTCTACTCGACTGTAATTTCCTTTTTTGTCCTCTTTGTTTTTACACTAGCCTGGGATGGGGTCTTTTTCAGTCCCATCATAGCAAAAGTACTCCACTCGATAACAAACTATGTCTGCACTCAAAGAAGGGGGTGTGGAAAACTAGTCCGCCAGCCACGGTGGCGCTGTTCGACCGTGTGGTTTGGTGTTCATCCGCCAAAAACTAGTCCACCACCACATTGTGGCGCTCCGTGTGTTTCCCGAAAAGTAGTTCATATGCCAAGATTATATTCTGGCGAATTTAATGTTCATAAGGCGAAAAGTTCATGAGCCAAAGCTTTCATAAGCCGGGGTATCACTGTACAAATATTTGGCGACTGTCCTTAACCCATTCACTGCCAGATGATGTGCAAAAATGTGTCCACTCCAGTGCCAGGGTTTTTGTCATTTCCCCTCAAATTGCAGATTTCGATTGCAGAATATTGAGTTTTAGGATTACATAAACATTCAATGCAGTGTAAGAGACTTTAGTGAGTCTAAAGTCTCTTACACTGCATTGAAGTCTCTTACACTGCATCTTCATCGTCAAAAAAAAGTTAATTCCTAAATTATATGGGTCTGGAGTTATTTCAGCTCGAAATGGGGGCGGCTGAACAAAAGGCAAATCCTGCCCCCTCGTGGGAGGGAAAAAACATTGCCAGATGCAGCGCTTTATTCGCACCCATTCGCAACCAAAACCCAAACAAAATCGGGAATGCCGCTCCACGGCAAGCTTTTCAATGCCCGAATAAATTCGGGAATGGCAGTGAATGAGTTAAGTATGTTTTCAGGTTTTCAAACTTTCTGATAACTTGCATTTATTCACGTCGATGCATTCTACCCCTTTTCACACTGCACTTCGCAACGCAATACCCAAAAACCCGTCCATGGCGTAAGCAATTCCCACAAGGGGCTATCCAATAAATGCTTGTATAATCCTCCCCCTGTTACTTCCTGGCTGGTTGCTAGGCAAACAGCGTCCAAATATGGGCGAGCTTTGGGATTTCAACTCGGGATGCCTCGCCAAATGCCCAAACCGTCCCGCCCCATCGGTTTCCCGGAACGACGGCAACGCGGACACCACATGGAAAAGGGACGGGGTTACGTGGAAAAGAGAATGTCGGAAATGATCTCACCTCGTGACGACGCTGGAGGAGCCGGCGACTGACGGGGCGCAGCGCTGGCCAATCAGAAGCAGCGGTTCCAGGCAGCGGGCAAACTCACTGCGGTATTCTGTGTTGATCTATTACAGCAGAAGCTCCATGTTACATTTTGTAAACTTTGAGAAAAAAATACAGATTTGTCACGTAAATACAGTGATACCTTGGCTTACGAACTTAATTGGTTCCCAGAAAGTGTGGGTAAGGCAAAAAGTGTGTATTCCAAACATTAATTTAGTATTGGAAACCATTAAAATAATCCGTTCCCAGCTCCCCATAAAACATAATTTTCAACTAAATAAGCCTTAAAACTACACACAATATACCTTATTTTATGTACAATAAATGTGCTATGGTATTGTAGTTAAAGAAATAACCTATACTATATAATAAAGTCGTTTTATTTATCTTTGGGATGGTTGTTGATGGCTTGATGAAATGGATAGCTTTTTGCATAACGTGTCTCAAAAAGCTCTGGGTTGTACATCGGCTCGGTACACCGGCTCGGTCACAAACGACACATCACTCATTGTGGCGCTGCGTGTGTTTCCCAAAAATAGTTTGTGTGCCAAGATTATATTCTCGTAAATTTAACATTCGTAAGGCAAAAGGTTTGTTAGCTAAAGCGTTCGTAAGCCAAGGTATCACTGTACAGGATAGTACATCGCCGCACTTTGCACTGACTTTGCTGCTTTGCACTGGTCTTAGGCGATGGGGGAGCTTGACGATCCGCTTCAGTCGCTCCATCAGTTGCTGTGGAAGCGAAAACATTTTAATTCGTCCGGACTCGTTCCATTTGAAGTCAGCCGTCAGTGCACAGCCGCGATATCGCCGCTATGTGTTTGATGTTTCTTGCTTGGTGGAAATTGTTGCCATATTTTCAGCGGAATTCACTCACATAACCCATGTCCAGAAATTCAAACATGTTGGCCGAGCTGAGGAAGGCGGAGCAGGTGACCAGATGAACCTATCAAAAACACAAAGGGTGGTACTCAAGCAGACTATGTCCAAAGTCCAGCGCGGGGGCCCGTGGTCAATTTTCATCCAGCCCGCAGCCTATGTCATAAAATCAATAACTTCTGGCCCGCAGTTAAAATTAATACATTGGGCAGCCGCGCTTTTACCGACATGTGCCAAGTGCTGCCATTTTGAGGCCCAATTAGGAACAGCAAATTAGTATATGAGTCATTGACTGAATGAACCCCCGTATTTTATTTTATTATTTTAAACATCTACAATCAACAAAAGGAAGAAAGTTGCCTGTTAACGTCAATTCAATTATGCTATGCATATTTCAAATGAACCAAAACACATGCTGACGATAGCGGGAATTGAAATTAAAAAAACAACTGTGAAACACAGAATGTCTTGCTGAAATTGATTTCAATTAATGGATGTTTGTTTTATGAAAAATTGCCTTATTACAGGTTCGCAGCAGAGAAATGACCACAAACAACGACTGTATATATATATATATATATATATATATATATATATATATATATATATATATATATATATACAGTAAAGTCTCGTTATATCGATATTGGATATATCGATAGTCCCGGTTATATCGATACTATTTCTATGCACGCACGGAGAAAATTACATGCAAACAGGGTCGGATATATCGATATTTTTTTGGACTCCCTTGAATATCGATATAACGAGACTTTACTGTATATATATATATATATATATATATATATATATATATATATATATATATATATATATATATATATATATATCAGTGACGTTTAATGATAGAATGCACAGCAGTTCACAACATTTCCCATACGTCTAATGATAAAATACACAGCAATTCACAATATTTCCCCACATGAGTAATTACGCTAGGCTAGACACAAGCCGTCACTCTTATGCCCCCACATAAACACTCCAACATGAGTAATTACGCTAAACACAAACTGTCACCTTTTATGCCCCCACGTAAAGACTCCAACATCACAGTTCAGATCCAGAATAGTATACCTTACCGTTGACAGAGGGCGGAGAGCCGACGAAACACCCCGGTAGAGTAATCTGGAAAACCGAAGAGCTGGCCACTCGTGCACAGTTCACAGCAGACTCTAACCGGTATTGAGGAACCCCCGCCCCCAACTTATAGACCCAACTCACGAGAACAAGTGGCCAGTTTGTCCTCGCTAGAGATGAGTCATTTCTCCCCCCTCCCTCAGCCTTGGGACCAGGTGCTCCAGAAAAACATGTGTATGATACATTGTCGGGCGTATTAGAAAATGAGCAGTTCATGCAGGAAAATACAAAACATAGATAAGTGTGGAACAAGCGATAAAACAAGTGGTACCAGGTGTTCATGATCAGTGTGAGAGAAAACAGAAAGTGGCAAACAAATTGTATAACCATATGGGTCAGCTCAGGACACCAATAAAAATTTCTTCCTTCACTGTTATATTTAAAGAGTGTCTGCCAAGGGTGGCCCCGCGGTTGGCGTTGTCAAAGTTAAGGACTGTGGGCCAAATCTTGCCCGCCACATCATTTTATACATCCCCCCAAAGCAAATCAAATTTGTGAAATTGCATGATGGTTGCTAGAGTTCGCAACAAATTTTCAACTTGTCATATGTAAACCACAATAACAGTCATTATTCTTTACTCCTGATTATTCATTCATTTGTTGCACGCTCTGTATGTATTATGTGGAGGGATTAAACATTCTAATGGCTTCCCCAAAATCATAACGGCCCCTAAGAGGAAACCGTCACTACACTCTGCCCCGCGGCAAACAATGACTTTGACACATTGCTCTAGTCTAAAGCACGAAGTGGGGTTTCAAATTGGGGATATAAAACAAGATTATAATCAGTGACGTGCAGTGAGGTTCATGGCTGGTGAGGCACTGACGTCATCACAGTCAGATTTACAAACATATGAACTCCACAGTGTAGCTTATTCACCATTTCATTGGCAACAGTTAACGTGTTTTGTTTAAAACGTCATGTCAGCATTCTTTATATACTGTATACAAACTGTAGCATAGAAAAATAAAAAATAAAAAAAACGTTATTATCGTGTTACCTTTACTTATAAATGAAGTCCATGTCTCTCTGTCTCAATGGAGATCACTGCCAGTGAAGAAAGTCTCCTTGATCAGTCCTGTTCCGACTGTATATTTTCAGTCTTTTGTGCTGAGAATGAGCGCTCCACTGATGCTGTAGTAGCTGGAAATGTGAGCACGAGCTGGAGCAACTTTGTCGCTTCAGGAATAGTTTCAATGAGATCCTTCTTGGCCAAAAAGCTGAGAAGCTGTCCAGGAGATTTACATTCATCCCTCACCGTTTGTAAGCTAGACAGTCCGGTCTTCCTTTAATTATTATCTCCTGCTTTGATTGAAAGTCCAGTTGTGAACATTCTTTCAATTTAGATATACAGTAAAGTATCGTTATATCTTATATATATTATATCTATATTATATCGTTATATCAATATCGGTTATATCGATAGTACTGCTTATTACGATACTATTTCTATGAACGTAAGAAGAAAATTTACATGCCGCAGGATCGGATATATCGATAGTCCGGTTATATCGATATTTTTTCCGACTCCTGAGAATATCGATATAACGAGACTTTACTGTATTATATACAGTAAAGTCTCGTTATATCGATATCGGATATATCGATAGTCCCGGTTATATCGATACTATTTCTATGCACGCACAGAGAAAATTACATGCAAACAGGGTCGGATATATCGATAGTCCCGGTTATATCGATACTATTTCTATGCACGCACGGAGAAAATTACATGTGCGCAGGGTCGGATATATCGATAGTCCCGGTTATATCGATATTTTTTCGGACTCCCTTGAATATCGATATAACGATACTTTACTGTATATTATATATTATATATTATATATTATATATTATGTATTGTATTGTATTGTATTGTATTGTATTGTATTGTGTAGATATATTGTTTTTTAGCATTTTTGACCACGACATTCATCAAGGAGGAGACTGTGCTGAGCGGTTGCGCCTTTTCGGCAGCATATGGGAGGAATGTCGGTGCCATTCGACTGTCATCGCTGGACACCAAAGGGGCCATTGTGCTTTTTTGCGCCTGTATTGGGAAGCATCTTCACAGCCCCGCTTTGTTCAGCGGAAAGGTCGGTGCTGTTGGACATCTTTGCAGATGGATGAATGCCTCGCTTGAGGAGCCTGCGATAAGAAGGAGCGTCCGCGCAGAGCGCCGATGCGGATGTGGAACTGTCGCGACTTGGAATTGAAGCAGATTTATGTGGGACCGGAGATGTGAGACAATCTCTTCGTCAATGGATGCTACAGCTGCGTGTTTGCTTTCAACATTTAGCTTGTAGTCGACGTGCACGTTCCACCATGATATCCCTGATCCACTGGTGAAGAGACGCTTTGATCCTCTCCTCTTTCATGTGAAAATGCTTTGGTTAACAAAGAGGGTACAGAAAGTGCTTAAGGATGAATGACTCTCTGTGTCTGTGTTGTCATGTTATTTGTTATTTAGTTTTTTTTTTCTTTTGACTTCAAGACGGCGCCGCGACAGTGGCTGCCTTTCCAGCAGCTCATGTATTGTGTTTCTCTACTTTCATTCCTCTCATAACTTTGCTGCTGTGAAATGTAAATTTCTCCAGTGCGAGACTAATAAAGGCAAATCCATCCATCCATATAATCCTCCATTCTGAAAATAAGGCCAAGCAACACGAAAAATGACTGGATGGTTGCACTTAACTTGCTAACTGTGCTGTCACTAATTCTATTATTCAGCAGCCGAGGAGTCGCAAGAAGAATCTCTGGAATCACCAGCGCCCCCTGTCATGAGGCAGGAGAACTGTGTGCCTCACCTATGCACACAGTCTTGATTAGTTTGCCTCCCCTGACTGCACGTCACTGATTATAATTGTACATTAGGTTTTCAAATTAGTTGGGGTCAAGGTTTAAGTGTGGCTGTGTGTTGTTGATGGGTGTGTTTCGTACCTGGAGTGTTGGCAGGAGTGAGGTGAGGTGTGACAGCTGCTCCTTGAGCGCTTTCTCCTTCTCCTCATGTTGGCTACACATACACAAAATAATTGCTGTGGAGTCCATTCAAAATGAGCACTCAGCCACATTCCGACTCAAATAGCCCGGACCGGCCTTCCAGGAAGCGGCCGTCGGTTCGGCTGGCCCGCTTCCAGGCATTGGTAAACTCTGCAGAGTGAAACCGGATCGTTTCACTCCCAATACCGAATAGTCAAAACGGCCAATTGGTCAATCATAGGGAATAACAACATTGATTGGTCATTCGAATGGACGTCATTTGTGACTAACGACGGCAACGGCTGTGGCGGCAACAAATCAAACGCTTGTTATTTATTCATATTTTATTGAAATGAGTTTTGAGCCACTTGCTCTAAGCAATTTTAATTTTTAGAATGTAATTATTTAGCACATATTTATGCAGCCCCAAGACTGAAAATGGCGAGGTACATTTGTGTTTTAGTATTAATCGATTGGCCGATATTTAATCACAGGTTTCATGTTGACACTCGTGTTACGTTAAATGCATTTTGAAGAATAAAGCCGATGTCTCGTTTCTTTTTATCTGAAAAAGGCGAACAACGCTCGTGTACATTCGTTGAAAAGTTGGTCGTGATTATGCTATAGTTTGATTCAGAAGTACCTCTGTGCGGTCTTCAGCAAAATCTTCTTCCTCTCAGCCAGTTTTTCCTGTTAAAACAATATAATATTGATTGCAAGAATTAATAAATTCTGACAATTACGTGACTGCAATGTGTCTTTGAGAGTTTTGAATATATATAAATGAAATGTATTATTATTATAAATAGGGAAAGTGGGCAAATATTCACGTACGTACTTATATAAACGTGTAAATATTCACTTCTCTTTTCACAGTTAGATCAACAGCGCCCACCAGTGGTCACACAACAACATAGTTGTTGTGTGGATTTTTCTTTTGGTGCATGAAGTTGAAGTAAAATGTATTGTGTGGTTGGTTACATGAACCGCAACGCGGTACCTCAGTTCCATTTATACATCAAATATTATCACGACGTTTCTTTCAATGATTCAAAAATCATCTTTCGTGTTCCGGTTGAATTTGAAATGAACTCGATTGCCTGCAAACTGTTGAAGAGAGAGCAGATGGCGCTTTCCTCCTCCTCCACGTTCAGACAGACTTCTCCTATCATGGACCTCAGCAGGAAGATGGCTTCTCGGGTGGACGTCTGGAGCTCCTTCACCACCTGTGTTTGTTGGAGGCAGGGGGAGACGATGCTGTCAAAACATTATACAGTAATCACTTGTTTTTTGCGGTTAATGGGGACCAGGACCACCCGTGATAGACGAAAATCCGCGAAATCGAGTTTCATAATAATAACCCACTTGATAAAACAGAGGGGGTTGCTGGGCGGGGCCTAGATGACGCACAGTCAATCCACATGGCTGTGTAAACCATGAGATTTCGTGTTGTCATCGAGTGACTTCAGTGCTGGGAACTAATCAAGCTATAGCCATGTACAAAACCTCTGAGTCATTTGGCTTTTTGTTTTATTCTGAATGTTTTTTTCCCTGAAAAAAAATCTGTGACGGATTGAAACCGGGATGAGTGAACCGCGAAGTGCGAGGAATCAATGTATGCAGCTCCAGTGTTGACACTAACAAATTCATGGGAATTTATTATTTGTATTTATTTTCTAATAACTTTTATAGATGTACTTCCAACCCCTTACCTTGTCCAAAAGGACTTTCTTCAACCTCGACTGGACACAAATCACGTGACAAATAATGATATTCTTACCACATTTACCAAATTAAAAATGAGATAAAGCCCATCGTTGCTGAAATGTTGATGGATAGTATTGGCGGTGGGACAATCTATAGGTAGCAATTATCGAAGTTGATTCAGAAGTTCAACTTCCATCAGATTATATTTTCCACACACGTATCTGAACTTCTATTTAAGTGCAAATTTCTTACCAGGACGGCCTGGTCCAACATCTCACATCCTTGCATGTAGGCCGTCTCAATGTCTATGCAGTGAGTGCGACTCTCCCTGTGGAGTGCGCACACATGCGCACACACGCACACATGCACACACACACACACACACACACACACACACACACACACACACACACACACACACACACACACACACACACGCACACACGCGCGCACACACACACACACACACGCACACACACACACACACACACACACACAGACACACGCACACACACGCATATACACACAAAGGGAAGGTGATGTAACAAGGAGGACGCTGTTGAGCAGCCAAATGGGTTTTGCGTGGCACATTCACTCACACTTGCATATCTCGGAAGCACTTGATGCAAAGCATGGACTTGTTCTCGGTGGAGAAAAGGATGTAGGGTTCCTCGTGCAAAACTGATGACACACATTGTCACTGAGTGTTATTCATGGGTTCCAAATGACGTTTGAGGTACAGTAATTCTACTTCCATCATGTATCCCCCATGTTAGTGCTTCTTTCTAGTCTTTAGGCGAGAGGAAAAGGCCTTACTGACCCTAACCTTTGACCCCTGACAGACTCGAGAACATGTGCAAGGTTTCCAAAGTATCTCTCACCACACTTCCTGTGCTTGGCTTTGCTGCGCTTCGATAGTGAGACAATGTCGTGGTGGGCAAACATTCTGGCTTTGTGTGTGAGCTCCCTGCAGGTGCAGCAGAGAGGCTGGTTACATGTGTTGCAGTAGAACATCACGCCTGTGTCCTGAATGAAAAGAATGAGTTCAAAGCAAGAAAGCAAGAAAGCAAGCAAGAAAGAAAGAAAGAACACAGGTCAATCATGAATTCATCAGAATTTGTACAAAAGAAAAGAAACCCAATGTTTTATTATTATTATTTTCTCGTGTTGCAATGTTGTCAATTTGAACCTTTTTGTTGCTCTCCTGGTCACAGTTGGCACACTGCACAATCTCCTCGGCGTCTGCATTGTTGTCCACCAGGAATTTAAGCAGACGGTCCTCTGGTGGGAGCCCATTGTTCCCCTTTATGATGGTTGGGTATCTGCAAGATGTGAGAAAATTTGGACTGTGGACAAGTAATAAATCCATCCACCCGATTCATGTAGAGCTTAAAATTAAGTTATATTGAGCACCAAACTAAACTCAACCTTAAATGTCTAAAACACTGCAAACCACCAACAGCCTCATCTGAAAAAAAGTGGGCATCAATAAAAATGAATATTTAAATAACTCAACAAAAATGGATGGATGAATGAATAAATGGAGGAATGAATGACTAAGTGAATGAATTTAAAAAGTGTAAATATATTCAAACTGAAATACATATACCTGTATATATGATACATTTTTTGTGCATTCATACAGTTCAGTCTTCTGTCATTGTTTTTGTACATGCAATACCTCACTGTGAGACTATTAAGGGCTTTCTGATTCTGATTATAATATATTTATATATATTGAAGAAATGTGCATTTCATGCGAGCACACCTCACCCTCATAAATTGAATACATAATTTAGATTTATGCATATACAGCAAAACAGTTTTCATCGTGAATCACATATGTGAGAAAATTATCGGCTGTATTTTGTCTTCATAATGAAACATTGAGAAACTCTCAAGTCAACTACTATATTGATTTGCGGATTATTATACAAGATGACAAGTGAAAGCGCGTTACAAATTAAAAAAATAAACCCATAAATGGAACGATCATGGTGGAAATTACACTTAAATTAATAAACGTTACATCAATAGATTTTGAGCCAGGGCGCCCCCAAATCAGTTGTAGTACTCGAGTGAACCACTACATGGAAGTAGATGTTATACACTGCGCCGACACAGAAGAAGATAATGCGGAAAAAGTAGTGAAGACGTCATAGTTAGCATGTGCTGACACCGCGCCGTTAGGAAACTTTACCAGAGGTACAGCCGAACGACATTTTCAACCATTTGAGCCATGTCTGTCATCGCCCAGGAGCACGTTCGAGGGGGGAATGTCTTTAAAGACCTCAGCGCCGACGACGAAGACTGGCAGCCGACCGAGATCGAGAGCCTGTGCATGAACTGCTATCAAAACGGTACGACGCGTTTGCTCCTCACTAAAGTGCCCTTCTTTAAAGAAATCATCGTCAGCTCGTTCAGTTGCGACGAGTGCAGCTGGTCTAACACGGAGATCCAGTCCGCGGGGCGCATTCAGGAGCAGGGGGTCTGCTACACTCTCAAAGTCACGAGTAAAGACGATTTGAACCGCGAGGTGGTCAAAATGGACAGTGCCACGACCAGGATACCGGAGCTGGATTTTGAGATCCCCCCGTTTACACAGAAAGGGGCCTTATCCACCGTGGAAGGCCTCCTGGACCGAGCCATGGCCGGGCTGGAGCAAGATCAAGCGGCCAGACGGGAAGCTGACCCCGAGGTGGCCGGGAAAATCCACACGTTCCTCCAGAAACTGAAGAAGTTGAAAGATGTGGAGGAGGCCTTCACGGTGGTCATCGAAGACCCGTCGGGCAACAGTTTTGTGGAGAACCCGTCCGCCCCGCTGAAAGACGAGGCCTTGACGGTGTCGTGGTTCCGGCGCAGCATACAGCAGGAGAAGCAGCTGGGTTTGCGGGCCGACGACGAGCCGGATGACGAACCGCCACCCGGCAATGACCTGGACACGATGCGGAGCGAGGTGCTGGTTTTCAACACCAACTGCCCCGAGTGCAACGCACCGGCCTCCACCAACATGAAGCTGGTGCAGATCCCCCACTTTAAGGAGGCCATCATCATGGCCACCAACTGCGACTCCTGCGGCCACCGCACCAACGAGGTCAAGTCGGGCGGCGCCACCGAGGAGAAGGGCACCAAGATCACCCTGTGCATCACCGCCGCATCTGACATGACACGGGACCTGCTCAAATCAGAGACCTGCTCCGTCCTCATCCCCGAGCTGGACTTCGAGCTGGGCATGGCGGCGCTGTGCGGCAAGTTCACCACCGTGGAGGGCCTTCTGACAGATGTCAAGGACCTGGTGTTGGGCAAGAACCCCTTTGTGTGTGGCGACAGCGGCGACACGGCCCGCGTGCAGAAGCTGAAGAAGTTCAGCGAGAAGATTGACAGCATCATCGCCGGGCAGATGAAAGCCCACCTGGTGCTGGACGACCCGGCTGGGAACAGCTACCTGGAGAACGTGTACGCGCCCGAGTCCGACCCGGAGATGACGGTGGAAACGTACGAGCGCACGTTTGAGCAGAATGAAGAGCTCGGCCTTAACGACATGAAGACGGAAGGCTACCAGGAGGACAACTGAAGAAAAGCAGAACCCCCCCCCCCAAAAAAAAAAAAAAAAAACAACAACAACATAAGATGTACCTCTTTTTTCCACATTGTCGTTTTATCTCCTCCCGTCCTTGAGTTGAGCGGTTCTTGAGAACATTTTAATCATATCAAGAGGACAAATTAAGTTATATGTAACCGTGGAAACCCGTTTAGTCGATATTTTTGCTAACATGCTAAATTACCTACGTACGCTTGTTACCGTCAGATATTTCAACACATTAGTCGGATTTAAATACGCCGTAACCGTAATTAAGTGGATTGGAAGAAATACTTTTAGTTGTAGTGCAGTGACATCTCACAAGAGGGCGGCCCGGGCGTTTGTCTGCTTAATTTATCAGAGCAGGAATCAGAATTAAAAACAAAACTAGGGCATGTTTATTATTTTTTTCCATCAATGCAATTATTGCTTACGCTATTGTTCGATATTTTATTTGGACAATGTCGTACTGATGATTTTATTTTCTTTTTTTACATGTGGCAGTATTTCACATTCAAATGAGTGACATCATATGTTAAGCGGAAAATGTGTTGACACGGAAAAAAGAAAAGCGGTTTGGAAATAAAGTTGTCATGAGATCGACAATTGATCATTCTGCATGATGTACTTAAACCGGTTCTAATTCACCGTCATACGTTAGCATTTTATTGACAAACTGTTGATTACATTTGGAGTGTGGTGCGAATGCAAATATTTTTATGCGGAAAGTCCAAAGATTTACCTACATACAAAAATAAAAGCAAACTTTTGAGAACTTTATACAATGCCAAGCGGTACTTTGGCACAGCAACATGCTTAACTCATTCACTGCTATTCCCGAATCCATTTGGGATTTGGCTTTTCTTGGAAGGTGGGGTGCTGATAAAGTGATGGTCAGACCTCTGCCAATGTGTTTCCCTTCCATGAGGGGGCAGCATTTCCCTTTTTTCCATGTTAGCGCTGTGTTACAGTTTCAGCTGTTATAGCGCTGTATAAATCAATATGGATGTATTATATTGTATTTTGTACAGCCACCCCCATTTCAAGCTCAGATAACTCCAGACCCATATAACTTAGGAATTAAGTCTAATGTTTCTTATGCTGAATTTAATGTTTATGTAGTCCTGAAACTCAATATTTTGTGGGTCGTGCAATTTGAGTGACAATGACAAAAACCCTGGCACTGGAGTGGACACATTTGCACATGGTCAGGCAGTGAATTAGTTAATGTGGTTTTGCAATTGCGCATACTGGGACATTATTGTAATATTTCTAATACATTGAACCTCTTGCATGAGAAAACTTGCGTCAAATCAAATGTGTGCCTTATTATTTCTTATTCTGATTATTTTCAAGTGTAGCAAACCAAGTGTATAGTGAGAATTATTTTAATCCAATATAACGTCAGACCAATACTTTGACCCGGGAGCACATTGTCGTGCTCACACGGCGTGACCCCACACACTAAAATTAGCGCCACCGGCCAAAAGGTCATCGAAAGTCAGGTGAGGCTCCTCGGTGGGAAAGAATTGGGTTGCCGTCACGTGCCTGCGTTGGAAGCCGCTGCTGACTATGTCGCCAAATGCCACAACGCTTTGTTTACCGAATGACCGGCAGGGCGAAATCTGAGACCGGGAAGACACGTCAAGCCTGGCAGCTGTTTCGGCTACTCAGACCCGTTGACGGAGCCAAGCGGGCAAATGGAAAATCCAAAGACTGAGCAGACGTTTGCCAAAAGATGCAGGATTCTCCTCCCATTGTCCCAAATGTGTGGAATCGAGATGAAGAGGGGGTGGGCGGTTTCACGCTTGGCTCAAATTGCAACATTTGATGTCAAATGATGCCATTTTTTTCATTTAGGAGACTTCAAAGTGGAATGTTCCAAAATTATTGTTCATTTTATGTTTATAGTATGTTTTGACCCAGTATTATTGTCTATTTCAAAATGTTCCCGGCTTTGCTTCTTCATTCTCAGTTATGAAATTATAAATAGCACCCAGTAGTCAAGTTCTTTCACGAAGCACAAAAAGGTACCGTATTTGGTGTATAAGGCGCACACCCAATGAATGGTGTATTTTCAAACTTTATAATAATGCATTTCATTTATAAGCGCCTTTCAAAACTCTCAAGGTCACTTCACATTTACGGGATAAGTTTTTATGTGGTTGAGCAGCGGCAGCCACACGCGCCAGTGTTCACTCAACCTGGAATAACTCAAATAGACCGAAAGCTAGCTAGCTAGCTAATAGATAGCCAATAGCTAGATAGGTAGTTAATAGCTAGCTATATAGCGAATAGCTAACGAGATAGCCAGCTAGCTAGACAGATAAAACATTTAAAGACATTTTAAAAAAAGAAACCACAAAATAAAGCAAACACTGTTGGAATTTTCATGTTGACACTAATAATGCTGATCATAAAATAAAGGCAAATAATCATATCAAAATGCACCATTGATGATGATAATTATTATTGCCATCATCATTATATATTTATTTGCTTGTTTATGATGTACAGTAAAGTCTCGTTATATCGATATTCAAGGGAGTCCGAAAAAATATCGATATAACCGGGACTATCGATATATCCGAACCTGTTTGCATGTAATTTTCTCCGTGCCTGCATAGAAATAATATCGATATAACCGGGACTATCGATATATCCGATATCGATATAACGAGACTTTACTGTATTTAAATTTCCACATATAAGGCGCACCGGACTAAAGGCGCACCTTCAATGAATGGAAAAAGTTTTCCAAATGTAATATATAAATATATAAACATTTTCCGAATATAAGGTGGATACATGATCAGGCGCTACTGTATAGGCTGGGGTTACGCACAACTTCTACAGGGGGAAATTGAGTTGGTGGCTGCTGACTAGTTGCGAGACCTGTTGTGGCTCAATATGACTTCACGTATAAGGCGCGCTGGCGTATTAGGCTCAGGTTATCTGTTGAAGAAAATTAAGGCTTTTCAGTGCGCCTTATACGCCGGAATATACGGTAATTTTTGGCAAATCCAATCCAATGTACACTAATTTTTGTTGTGAAATTGTCTTTGCGTTTTAATACGAAGACTCTCCACGCTCCACACTTTTTCATTTCTCCTTTTATGTGAATGCTCAGGATACAGCCTGGCGTTCTTGATTGGTGCCCGTGGGCAAAAGCAACGATTCAACCCTTTATTTAATTGATACTGATTGACATTGACAAAGACAATTGATAGTTTTTTTAAAGCGCCCAGTTGTACTTGCGTCTCTTACCCGCAGAGGGGGCAGCTGAGTCGACTGTCGTTGGTTCTGCCCAGCAAACAGCGGGCGCAGAAGATGTGGTGGCAGTCCAGCAGACACGGCGACTGATACTGCTGGTGGCACAAATGGCACACCAGCGGGTGCACGTTGGCGCAGTCCACATTGCACAGGTTGTCCAAATTGCTGATGATTCCACCAGCCATCTGGAATCAGAACTTGCAATCAATCGGGGACTTTTTCGAAGGTGTGTTTCATGTCAAATACATATTTGCAATTGTAACGTAATTAAAACGTTTCCTCTAATGTCTCCTGTAATAATCATGTCAGAATGTACAACAAATTAATGAATAACTAGTTTTCAAATCTAAAGTAAATTATGACTTGTTGTGGTATACAGTACGTGGGACAATTTGAAATTTTGGTTCGGACTTTAGCAAGCATCAGGCTTGATTTGCTTTCGGGGGTCGAATAAAATGATGTGGCGGGCCAGAATTTGCCCCCGGGCCTTAACTTTGACACTTGCGCTCTAACATGTTCCACGAAGTCACAGCTTGCTTGTAACAGGAATCAATTCCCACACGGAATAAAATAAACTACAGGAGCTGCACTCTTACCTTCACATCTGATGGGCACTCGCAGCGTGAGAAAATCCCCAAACGGCACCAAATAAACAAGCTTCGATTAAACGAAGTCAGTGTTCCACTGAGCGCTGTCTTACCTTTGAGCTGCGCGATCGGCCTGCCCCCAGAGGGAATGACAACAATGTTTCAATAGTAGGACCCCGGGTCGCCGCTGCCAGGCAGCTGACGGCACACACCTCGTGCTGCCACCAACCCTCGCTCACTCCCCCACCATCAAAGTGCAACAGGGACATGCAGTTGCCCAAGCGATAACCCTGACTCAATCCAAATATGCAGAGGGTGCTGATAATGACGTAGAAGTTATATCTCTTCAGCAAAACACAGTGAAACCTCCAATCGGTCAATTTCTAATGGTCGAAAACTAAATTCACTTTTTGTGTTAGCTTACCTTGTTCTGGCCCTTCGTCGTGTGGTGCTCCACAGGGATCTATTTTGTTCCCTCTGCTGTTTTCACTGACTTTTTAAATGTTATTTTCTTCTACTTCTCCCTGAATGACAGATGGGTGTCCCTCTGAGCAAAAATAACTCATTCTCCATAAGACCATGTACATGAGTGGTCCATCGATGAGAAAGTTTCTTCAGCCGTCATCTGTACCTTCAAAAAAGTACAGATGACGGATGAAGAAACCTTCTCATCGATAAAATACAAAGGGAAAAGCTGAAAGGAAAAGAAGAGATTTCAACTAAAATAAAACTGCAATAATAATGTTCATTCGTCCCATTGGCCCTTATCTGTCCCTTCCTGTTGACTTTTTCAAATCAAGGTCATAAATAAATCGAAAAAAATATTTTAGCCTAAAATCAACGAATACTTTTGGAAGACTTAATCAAGCACTGAATCATCGATGCGAGTTCGATGTCGCAGCCGAGTATTAAACGTCATGCGTAGCACCTCCTCCTTCCTTTACGCTGAACGTGTCAGCCATGGCGCCGATTGTGAGTACCAAGGCGACCAAACTAAACTGTCCACACGGGATAAGGATCATATGTTTCTCCCACGGGAGTGTGCGACAATGTCGCCGAGTGTCTCCAATGTTTACCAGAAGAGTTTTGACACTTCTCGGCCATTCAGTTTGTCCCCAAATGTCATTGCTAATGTTAGCTTAGCCACATCCACACAGAAGAGAGGCTCGTCGCTTGTTTGGCGAAGCAAATCCGATCCATAACCATTCAATTCGCGCGTGTCTTGTTGACTCTTCAGTTTTGCGTCGTGAATGTAACCGGTGGTGTGTTGTGTGTTGCCAGAAGAAGCACGTGGTGGTCAAAAAGTCCGGTGGCAAGAGGAAGAAGCAGGTCTTAAAGTTCACGCTCGACTGCACGCACCCGGTGGAGGATGGTATCATGGACGCTGCCAACTTTGTGAGTTGGTGTTAATCACAAATATGCGATAGGTGTCGATGGCGGGCAGGAGTGGCTTATCTCTTGCTTTTTGCAACACTGGCCAAAGGAACTGCTTCAACTGTACACAGTTTAGGTTGACACTTTAAAGATGGTCATCTACTTGAACCAACGGTGGCAAGCTCATTTATTGCCGCGGGCCACATTGTAGTTATGGTTTCCTCTGGGGGGGGGGGGGGGGGGCAGTTACGAATTTGGATAAACCATTAGAATGTTTCATCCCTTACACATATTAGATGTTGAGCGCACAACAAATAAATGAAAAACTAGTTTTCAAATTTGAGGTAAAAAATAATGACTTATAATTTTTTATATACGACGATTGGACATTTTGGTTTGAACTTTAGCAAGCATCATAGGATCTTATAAGTTTGATTTGCTTACACTGGCCCAATAAAATAATGTGGCGGGCCAGATTTGTCCCCCGGGTCTCGATTTTGACACCATGACTTAGACAATGCCCAGCTCCAAATACAACAGTACTTGATGATCATGGCATTACGTGTTGCAGTTATTATATGTATTCGCAAACACGTAGAGTGTGGCATCATTTCACTCACCTCAACATTATCACCTGTCAGAGTAATCATACCCCACCGTTCAGATCGGACCATAGGGCAGGATGCAACAGTCCCATGCGTGTCATTTGCAATCATCCTCCACTCGATAGGAACGGTTCCTGCAGGAGCGGATCAAAGTCAACGGCAAAGCGGGAAGCCTCGGCGGCGGCGTGGTATCCATCGAGAGGATCAAAAGTAAAATTGCTGTCAACTCTGAAGTTCCCTTTTCAAAGAGGTACACTTGTGTTTCTCCACAAAATATGTCTAAATTTTTTTTTCTTCCTTCTGTCGGCATCGTGTGACCATGTTGAGTGTTTCAAAAATGGCACAGGTGGATGTTTATGAATCGTGCATATGCAAATCGACAGGTTGCACACAATTTCCAAAAAGTAAATCACAGTGGAATGAGTTTTTGTTTCATTATCATGACTGTTTTTTTCGCCGTATTTTCTCCTCTATGACCTTCTACTGCCACTGGTGGGCGACACATATTAACGATCGACATTTATTTATTTGGTAATTTATTGGCTTCTTTGCTTATTTGTTTATTCGTTCGTGCGCTCATTTATTTGTTTAATTATTCATCCATTTATTTAATTATTTATTGAAACCCTTGTCACCAAACTTCAATTTAACCCAGCACTGAATTAATTTTTCATCCATCCACCGCTTATTGCAAGTCAAAATTTGTTTTTCCTTAATAATTACCACACCCCCCCCCATCTCATCTCGGTGTACGCCCACCAGGTACCTCAAGTATCTGACCAAGAAGTACCTGAAGAAGAACAACCTGCGGGACTGGTTGCGGGTGGTGGCCAACACAAAGGAGAGCTACGAGCTGCGCTACTTCCAGATCAACCAGGACGACGACGAGGAAGAAGACGAAGACTAAAGCTGACACCATGTTCAATAAAACTCCCCAAAGATGGAAGTGTAATCATTGCTTTTTTTGTTTTCATTTCATTACATTTAGAGGTGTGGAATTTCCACCTGCAGCGTATTTGACTTTTCACTTGGAAGCGGGCGTTGTCAGATTTCTATTTATATAGATAGATAGACATATAGATATACAGTAAAGTCTTGTTATATCGATATCGGTTATATCGATAGTACTGCTTATTACGATACTATTTCTATGAACGCAAGGAGAAAATTTACATGCCGCAGGATCGGATATATCGATATTTTTTCCGACTTCCGAGAATATCGATATAATGAGACTTTACTGTATATTTAAAATATATGTACAATACAGACATTGATTTCCATAGTATCTTCTTTTCCTTCCTGAAATGTATAATTATTATTGTGAGTGCGTTTGGGTGCATGGGGCATCCCATGTTGATGCTGCGGCAACCATGGCAACCTGGCAGTCTGCCTCCTTCCTCCTTCGGCGTCCGCTTTAGCTTTGGAAATCCTGTAAATAAATAAAAATAATTGAATCGTACATGCATGAGCGACAGTGTATGTCTGGATGAGCAGCTCTTGGTTGGAGGCTCGCTATTCTCCTGGGGAACGCTCGGGGGCGCTCCCGGTAAGGGTTTCTTTTCCAGTCTGCAGCAGCGAAGTTTGGCGCGCAATTCTGCGGAGGTCTGGCGGGAAAGCTTCCTAAATCGGCGCTCTTTTTTATTTCTTTTTTTCCCCATGACTTCGTATGTCTGCAGCTGTTTCCAATCCATTTTTATTCTGATGATTATTTTTTGAATGACTCGTAGAACTCTGCAGGCATCCCTAACTAGTTGTGACTAAAATTATGGGCTGTATCGTCATGGCAACAGACCAGACGTCACAATCTGGGCATGTGTGTTCCATTCCAACCCTCCTCTCCCACCACCCCCTTCTCTTTCTCCAATGTGTGTTTCTTTTCTTGTTTTTTTCCAGACTGGCAGCCGTCTTTTTTCTTTTTGTTTTGCTGAGGGAGACACATGCGCGGATTCACGGATTATCACATTTGACTGTTTGGTTTTCATCACAGAGCTGCGGATTTAGCGGCGGCTGACGAGAAGAGCGAAAGGAGGAGAAGGAGGAGGAGGAAGGGGAGGAGGAGGAGAACGGCGTGCCGAGGGTTAACTTTCACCATTGTCAGCCTAAAAGGGGGCTTTTTGGAGGAGGAGGAGGGGGCGATGAGATCAAGATGCCCGGGTCGCTGAGCAATGAAGACGAGGCGCAGGACGACATGGATTTTGACGACGAGATGCCAGGTGAGGAAGGAGGGAGGGAGAGGCGGGCGAAAAAAGAGAGGGTTGACGAAGGGGGAGGCGGAGTGCCCTTCAGCTTATTTAGCGACGCTTTCAATGCTGGCCCAAAGAGAAAGGGCTTGTCCGAGGAGGAAGAAGAGGGAGGAGGAGGAGATGGACGACGAGGAGGAGGAGGGATGGGCTGCAAAAACACGCACAGTCATGCTGTTTTTTTCGGCACGATCTGGCGTCTTTTGTAAAGGGGGACATAGAAGAAAAACGTGCGGGTGGGGGGAGGGTGTTTATTACATGACTGCAAAACGAGAATGAAAAGAAAACTGCTTGCATGTTTTGGGATGCGGTTGGGTCACCACCAGCACCTCCCAAATGCAAGGTTATCCCCCACTCCCCCAAGTTTGGTCCAGCCCACTTGAAATGCTCCTCGTGTCCCCCCTTGTTGATGATGCATGTGGACATGTGTCGTAAACGGCGAGGGACGGGCGGAGGGGATAGAGGGGAGGGGGGGGGGTGCTTTAAAGTTGATGCCTTCCTGATTTCAACTTTGTCCAGGGAACGTGTATATTTCTAAAAATTGTCGTTGGGCTTTATGAGGAAGGTTACTGGATCGAGCAACGATTTGTGAAGGCAAAGTGAGTCGGTTTTAATTCCCCCACAAGGATCGTTCATACAATAGCCTGCTTAGGCAACATAGAATTAGTAATACTGATGAGGTGATCGAAGTGGGGCAATCAGGCCAGTCGTTAGTCAGAACGATAGGAACTGAAATGTATTATTATTATTATCAGTGGAGCCGCTGTAAGGAGTAGTCCGACACCTTCAAAGAAGTACAGATGACGGCTGAAGAAACATTTTCATCGATTCGAACACAAGGCAACTCAAACTGCTTCTCACAACCCAAAGTACAAAATCTTTTAGAAACAAACAGCTGTAATGCGTTCAAAGCAAATACATCAAAAATAACTCACAGAGAATTATGAAAAGGGCCCACACGGACAAAAATTCAATGGATTTACAAACGGCATATGTATTTAAAATAATTTGAATGCAAAGTAAAGAAAAAACTGAATCTGATTTTTGTCTTTATCGAGAAAACAAACACAAATGCAGTATTTATACGTTGTATTGTATGTTCTTCAGTTTCAGAAAGCCTGTAACTCATTCACTGCCAGACATTGTGCAAAAATGTGTCCACTCCAGTGCCAGGGTTTTTGTCATTTTCACTCAAATTGCAATACCGACACAATATTGAGTTTTAGGACTGTATAAACATTCAATTCAGTGTAAGAAACTTTAGACACTCTTTTTTCATCAGACAAAAAGAGTTAATTCCCAAGTTGTTTGGGTCTGGAGTTATCTGAGCTTGAAATGGGGGTGGCTGTACAAAATACATCACAATACAATTTGTATAGCGCTTTAAAAACAACTGAAGCTGTAACAAAGCGGTAACATGGACAAAAGGCAAATGCTGCCCCTTCGTGGAAGGGAAAAACATTGCCAGAGGCCTGAGCAGCACTTTATCGGCACCCCTTAACAAATTCGGGAATGTCGCTCCACGTCACACTTTTCTGTTCCCGAATAAATTCGGGAATGGCAGCGAATGAGTTAATAGTCCCACAATGGGGAAATTTGCATGTATTTAACAGTCACGTTTTTTTTTAATCATGTTCAATGCATGTAACTTTTTCTACAAATCTTCTTTTCCTTTCGGCTTTTCCCTTCAGGAGTCGCCACAGTGAATCATTGTTCTCCATCAGAGGTTTGATTGGCATGTTTGTTTTGGCCAAGCTTTTACGTCGGATGCCCTTCCTGACACAACCCTCTGTATTTATCCGGGCTTTTTCTACGAATCATATTTCTTATTTAAGAACCCAATCCATTGCAAAGTCACACAGTCAAAACCAAAACTAGCGTTTACAAACCGGATTGACTGTAAAAAAAAAGGAGCGCATTGGTGAGCCGAAGCAAATAGTGCAAGCAGCTAACGTTCGTCACACCACTTTCACAAGAAATGGCTTCTGTTGTAAAGTAACACACCGCAAAATCACGGCAAACCCAATCGGTGTCACCAAATCACGAATCCCTGGGAGTCACTTGGGACGTGTACCTTTTTCTACATGAGGAACTGTGGTGCCATGTTTTTGTATTGATTTATTTTTCTGGTTCCCAGCGACATCAGCAGCACCAACAGCACCCCCGCCTTCCAGATTGAAAGCGTGTCTATTTTTGGCCGCTCTCTGTGAAAGTTGACACGGTTTCAATCCAAGCTGCATTCACATTCAGTCTCCTCCCTCTTATTAACGCCTTTTCAACATCGCCGTTTGATCCACCTCCGGGTTAGTTAAATGCCGCATTGTCGGCAGTAAAGCATTCATGCTAACGTTAGCGTGCCCTGTTGCTGCTGTCTGACGCCGAACTTGGCCGTCCGTCTCTGCTTTCTGTTTTTTCTTGCCGCCCTACGTCTCTTCAAATTGTCAACTAAAATATTGCCTTGCCGTCAGCAGAGCTTAGAACTTCCCATTCAACACAATTTCTTAAGCATGCCTCCGTCTTTGCTGCAGCTCTATTTTATATTTATTGCACAGAAGAGCATTTACGATATGTGTAAGAGTGTGTGCAAGGGTTTCATTAGTGCTGCTCACATTGGCCAAAGCAAGCATGCAAATCAAACCTCTGAAGATGGAGGGCAGTGATTTGCTTTGGCGCCCCTGAAGGGAAAAGCCGAAAGGAAAAGAAGATTACCATTTTTTTTTTCAGACCAATACCATTGCAAGTGTCGATACGAGAAATCCTTTACTCTTTGGTCCACCTCTAAAATTGTACTCAGCAGTTGCAAAGCAGTAAATTCATTTGTCAGAACAATTTGTCCCAAAGGACAGGCCTTGGGGCCAATTTCTGGCCCGCCAAAACAAATCAAACTTGTAAAATTAAATACTCATCTATCAAGCTAGCATGCGAGCTAGATCTCTTTCTATTCAGCTAGCTACAAAAAAAAACTAAAGTGAAATGGTGAGAAAATGGATAGAAAACAGTGAAATGTGGACTAGTTTCAACGTTATTGATCAGTCAAAGGCAGAGTGTGGACTGCAAGGTTAAAATATCCCATCAATCAGGATCCACAAATAACCTGCAGAAGCCATCTGTACAATTTGACGAGAAAAGACAAGCAAGGGAACCAGCTATGAATGAATTTCTCGTGTGTCTGCCTGCATCTGTTGCTGTTGCAATGTCACAACTTCTAAGATGTACAACCCAGAGCTCCTTGAGACACTTTATGCAAAAAGCTATGCATTCCATCAAGCCATCAATGACCATCACAAAGGTCAATAAAACGACTTTATTGTTTTTTTACTTTATGTTACTTCCTGGTTGAGTGAACGCTGGCGTGTGTGACTGCCGCTGCTCACCCGCAGAAAAAATATCCTGTGACTGTAAAGTGTCCTTGACAGTTTTGAAAGGTGCGTATAAATGAAATGTATTA
This sequence comes from Hippocampus bargibanti, assembly GCF_051943395.1. NCBI lineage: Eukaryota > Metazoa > Chordata > Actinopteri > Syngnathiformes > Syngnathidae > Hippocampus > Hippocampus bargibanti. Next base: position 16,314,383 of record NC_142745.1, read on the forward strand.
TTATTATTATTATTATTATTATTATTATTATTATTATTATTATTATTATTATTATTATTATTATTATTATTATTATTATTATTTTATTTCATATCGGTTTTTTTTAACACAATGTCAGAAATTCTGACATACTTTTTGATTCGCCAATGTGTCAAACTGCCCCCTGTTGGCAAGGAGAACTCATTCCCTATCTTTTTTTCCCTCAAGAATCAATATCTGGTATCAGCAGCTTCTCTCGAGATAGAGCACTTTTTTTTAAGATAAAGGCTAGTGCGATTCAAAAATGATCTTGAAGCCAAGAGTGCATCTCAAGGTGTCAAAAATGATCACAAGTGCTTCATGAAGCTTCATTTGGCCATCACGATCGATAACTTAACCTATTGATGGTATTGATTCGATACTGATACCTCGTACTCTTCTATACCTTGTTTCAGAAGTGTTCGAGAGAGAGTTTTAGTGATATAATGTGACTCAGAGCATGTTCAACTCAGTCACTGCTATTCCCTAATTTATTGAAAAGCGTGACATGGAGCGCCATTTTCAAACTTTTGTTTTTTTTTTCCTTGCGGGGGTGCAGATAAAGTGCTGGTCAGACCTCAATGTTTTTCCCTTCCGCGAGGGGGCAGTATTTGCCTTTTGTCCATGTTATCGCTTTGTTAAAGCTTCAGCTATTGTTAAAGCGCTATATTAATCAATATGTATATATTGTATTGTATTTTGTACAGCCGCCCCCCCATTTCAAGTTCAGATAACTTCAGACAGATATAAGTTGGAAATTAACTCTTTTTTTTCTGATGAAAGAAGAGAGTCTAAGCCAGTGGTTCTTAAACTGGGTTCAATTGACCCCTCGGGGTTGGGTGCGTCGGTCTCAGGGGTTCGGTGGACACTCCACCATAGAGGTCCAGCGCTCATTCTCGTCTGCAGTTCGTGGGCACAGTCATTGAAAGAAGGGTTTGGTGAATGAGCATATGAAACTGGTGGGGTTCGGTGCTTCCAACAAAATTAAGAACCACCCGTCCAAGGTTTTTTTACGCTTAATTGAATGTTTATCTAGTCCTAAAACTCCATATTCTGTGGGTCCTGATATTTGAGTGAAAATGACAAAAAAAACTGGCACTGGAGTGGACACATTTTTACACATTGTCTGGCAGTAAATGAGTGAATAGTGTGTATGGAAGCATATCGGCTGTATGTGATAGCGTTTCAGTAGTGAGCGTGAGATGGTTTCAGTTCATTTTAGTTTAAGATAGCGGGCCAACAAAGAAAATGCCCCTCTCAGGTGGCCAACAGTTGAGATCCACATCTTTATTTTCTTGTAAAAACTTTAGTCCAGATCCCAAAGAAATCCCATCGAGTAGAGATTTTCCACGCGAGAGCCAAATATCTTCAGTGCGTTGATGGTGGTGGTCCTCATTAATCTCTACCGGGCCATTCCCGCAGCCAGGAAGGTCAAAAGCGACTCTGTCGTCTGTCGTGGCTTTGCGAGGCTTGTTATCCCGCCGGCGCCGAACGCAGCCGTGAGTGATGCAACCTGCTGCTGACCTTCACCCTTTCCCGCCCCTTCCCCATCCCGTCACGGCGCGCTCAGCCGGCAGAGAGAAGATGTCGTTCCCCGATGGGACGTCACGGGCCATTTAGCGGCCTTGGGAGGGGGAGGGTGGGGGTGTTCTGAGTGTTAGGCGAGGCAGGTGTTGAAGGCGGCGAATTATTGTTGCTGCTGTCACACTCTGTATGTGAGAGGCTGTGATTTGTGTGAAGGGCTGTCAGCGATGTAATTCTGGATTGTCTCTCACACACACACAACCGAAATGCTTTTGTGAACACGATTAAAACACTGGCACGCTTTTTATTTTTTTAATTTGATTTTAATTTTTGATCACACACCACTGAAATATCTCACCATCTCACATACCCAACTGAGATCTCTCAAACATTCTGTAATCCTATTTCAAGGTGATGTGTGAGAGGATTTCAGTGCTGTGCGTGAGTGCGTTTTTAGTAGCATGTGAGAGAGTTTGAGCGGTGTGCATGACAGTGTTTTAGTTTTGTCTGCATGTGTGTGTGTGTGTGCGTGTGTGTCTACAAGTATGAGAGAGTTTCTGTACTGTTTCTCAGTATTTTTTTAGGTGTGTTTGAGATGTGTCTGAGATGTGTTTGTGACAGCTTTTCAGCCTGTATGTGTGTGTGTGTGTGTCTATGAATATGAGAGACTTTTTGTCCTGTTTCTGAGTACTGGTAAGTTTATTTAGTGTATTTGTGTTGTGATTGTGAGAGAGTTTGAGTGTTGTGCATTACAATGTTTCAGTTGTATGTGAGTGCATGAGAGTGTTTTCGTTTTGTGTATATGTATGTGTGTGTGTGTGTGTCTAGGAGGGGTCTCTAGGAGTTTATGTACTGTTTCATCGTGTTTTTTTAAGTGTGTTTGAGTAGTGTCTGTGAGAGCTTTACAACCTATGTGTGAGTCGACGAGTATAAGAGAGTTTCTGTACTGTTTCTAATTTTTTAAAGTGTGTTTGAGTAGTGCCTGCGAGAAGTTTTCAGCCTATATGTGTGTGTGTGTGCATGTGCTTCTGTGTGTGAGAGCAACATTCATACAGTTATCCTGAATGAAGTCCCTGACGCCCCGTCATGTATTCGTACTTTGGAGGCAACATCTTATTTATTTCTAAAGCAGCTTGAGGACGGCAGAGCTGCTTTGATTTTTGTCGGATGTATGGATCAGAATGAGCTAACGGTGTCACCGTCTGCTAAATGGCACATCCTGGTTTTGAACCAGTAGCCAAGGCTAGCTTGGCCCCCCAAAAAACAAAGACAAAAATGTGAATATTTGTGGCTTGACTGAAATAGTCAAGAGAAGCGAGCAGCAGACTGCACAGCTCAAACGTTGACATCCAGATGGCAGTTGTGACTAACCGAGGGCCCCCCAGCGACTGTAAACAAGCGTCTCCATGTGGCCACTCGAAGAAGCGGCGACTCCTGATGCGTCTGGAATGTGATGTGTGACCATGTGAGTGGGTCTCCCTCTTGCTCGCGCCGCTAAACTGTTTGTTTAGCCCAGTCTTCTTGGACCCCAAGGCGGACGAATCTTGGCAGGTCCATCCCAAGCGTTGCGTTATTCATGTCGCGCGTTCGTAGCCACGTCGTCAGTCCGAGACAGCGACGAGGCGGGCTGCCCGGCTCGGCAAGTGGTCTCATTTGTACCCAGATGCTTTGACAAGTTCCAGCTGGGAATCTCTCAGCTGGCCTGGGGTCCGAGCAAGGCAGTCCCCCGTTTCCCCACTTCGCGCTCCATTCTCTCAGCTCTGACATTTTATTTTCACAACTGTCGCTTGACATTCACTCCCAAGCGATTATCGTCATAATCGGACACGTCGCTCCCGCGGCCATTAACACGCACACTTTTGGATGGAACGGGCCTAACGTTGTTTTGTGTTTACAGATGAGGAGGACGCGCGCACTGCGCTGCCCCTGGCGTCTATCGGCGGCTTCTTCTCGGACGAAGGCGATTCCTTCAAGCAACAACAGCAGCAGCAGAAGAAGAAAAGCAAGAAGATGAAGGAGGGAAAAGTGGCTAAAATCAAAAAGAGAAAAAAGGAGGTGATCAGATACATACTTTGTGCTTCACACTCATATATGTACATACTAGCTAGCAGCTGTACTGTGCTTAATGCTACATACCACCGTCCATCCATCCATCCATCTATCCATCCATCATTCATCCACCTGTCCATCTATCCATCCGTCATCCATCCATCCATCCATCCATCCATCCATCCATCCATCCATCCACCCACCCAAGTCCATTCATCCATTAATTTTTTGTTTTACTTTTTATTCATCTTTTGTATTTATTTTGTATTTTTTAAATTTAAATTTTAATTTTAATTTTAATTTTATGTTCATGTTCATGTTCATTTTATATGTTTATTCTATCTTTATTCTATATCCTTTATTTATTTATTTATTATAGATATTTTTGTATCCTTCTATTCTCACAAGGCTCTGCGGGGGCTACTGGAGGCTATCCCAGCCGTCTTTGGGCAATAGGCAGGGGACACCCTGAACCAGTTGCCAGCCAATCGCACGGCACACAAAAACAAACAAGAATTTGTGGTCACACTTACATCTAGTGACAATTTGGAGTGTTCAATCAGCAAGCCATCTATGTTTTTTGGAATGTGGGAGGAAACTGGAATACACAGAGAATACCCACACAAGCTTAGGACGAACATGCAAACTCCACACAGAGAATCCGAAGCTGTAATTGAACCCGGTACTTGGGCATTGTGAGGCTGACGTGCTAACCACTGGTTTACCCACACAAAGAGCAAACAAACTAAAAATCAAATTTGGGTTGTGAGGGGGCTTGCCGCTACCTCTTCGAGTATCTGGTTCACAGACCTGAGGCACCTGAGGCTGGTTTGGAGGAGCTCAGAGAAGATACGGTGGCCATTTGAAGATTTGAAACGAATAAGATTTGGAAATATGCGGGAAGCCACATCCGACCTTCAAACTGCCTGCCATCAATCCAACCAAGCTCTCAAGCGAAGGTGTCATGATCCAGTGACACTCGCCTCATCTTCAACCACTTCACTTTCATTCCTTCCTTCCCTCCGTTAGCCACAAGAATCCCAGTCGGGATTTCCTTGTTCATCCAACGGGCAGCGAGTGAAACAAAGGCCCTACAGTGTGGAGCCCAGAGAGGCTTTTTTCCAAGCGAGTCTCAGATCAGCCCAGCCGTGTTGATTTTACACTTGAGCTGTGAGGACAAAGACTTGTTTTGGAGATCCGACCATAATATTCACTCTCGCGTGCTCATTGGCTCGCCGGCGTGCGCTCGGCACTGCAGTCTTCCCCTCCGAGGCGGAACCAATACGCCGGAGCATCTAATTTGATTAGACTATCAGCAGTTATCTGATTGTTCTCTCTCCGAGGGGGCCAACCATCCACCCTCTTTTGTCTTCTTTGGCCCCCCACTTGTGCCTCCGGTTCGTTTCTTCAGCCTTACTCCCGTCCTCCATTTAGACTCTTCAATTTACTCCCCACCTCCACCCTCTTCCTCTTTTTCTACTTATGCATAAATGAGATTTGTCTAGACGGTGGTGGCTGGCGGAGAAGCGCAGGCCTCTGCATAACAAGCTCGTTATGCGGAGCAATGTGATTGGATGGTGCTGTTCTATTAGCTGCTGTGTGAGTGTGCGTGTGTGTGTGTGTGCGTACGTATTTGTGCAGGGTGAATGGAAGGATAGGAAGGAGTGAGAGAAGAAAATTAAATAGGGGTGAGATGTGCAAGCAGAGGAAATGATGGAAAATGAACAGTAGGGTAGGGGGTTAATATGTGTGTGTGTGTGAGTGTGTGTGTGTTTGTGTGTATGTGTGTGCATTTTGATGAATGACACCAAAAGTAGGGAGGGTGGTGGAAAGAGAGAGAGAGACTGCTCAAATGTGGTTGCCGTGGCAACACTGCCAGTCTGCTGGTATAGGGTTGGCGGGCGTTGCGGCAATACGAACCTTTCCACTGCGCCACGGAGTGAAAACGCCCGCAACTGTGTGTGTGTGTGTGTGTGTGTGTGTGCGCGTGTGTTATGGAAGCAACAGGCTGCACACACACACACACACACACACACACACACACACACACACACACACACACACACACACACACACACACACACACACACACGCACACGCACACACACACACTACGCTTTAATATATACAAAAAAAGTGTGTTATATAAAAAAGAGTGAAAAAAATACATGCAGATGTGAGAGGAAGGAAAACACAAATGCATGAATACGCTTACATAGACACCCACTCACACACAATGAAGACTGGAACAAACATGCACTCACACACACACACACACCCACACACACACACACACACACGCAGACACACACACACACACACGCAGACACACACACATCGTGGATGTGTTCTCTTGCACAAAAGCACCTGGCCGCTGTTGAATCATGCAGCCTTCCAGATGTCTCATCGCTTACATGACAGAGAGGTTCTCTTTGTTCCTTTACGTGCAAAAAAGACTACCATGAGATTTGTTGTTTTACGATTATAGCGTTATGGATACATTAGCAATTCTTTATGTTCAAAATACCCCCTTTCTCCACTCCAAAAAAATCTGTTTTGCAGCCCCCATTTGAAGCTGTCAAACTAAACATAACATAAGCAATTATATATTTGCCATTTAAAACAACCTTATTATATGCTATCTTAATGCGAACAGATAATGGGAAATGGCATTGATGGGCTAATAAATATAATTGAGAACCCTTGAAGCCATTTCCTACTACAGTAAAGTCTCGTTATATCGATATCGGATATATCGATAGTCCCGGTTATATCGATACTATTCCTATGCACGCACGGAGAAAATTACATGCAAACAGGGTCGGATATATCGATAGTCCCGGTTATATCGATATAACCAAGGACTCCCTTGAATATCGATATAACGAGACTTTACTGTATTTGGGGCAGCATGGGCTCAGTTAGAGTTCTCATCGCTCAATCTGTAATAAGAAATTGACTGTTATATTCCCTCCATCTTTCCTAAAATGGCCCAAAGCTGAACACTTCTCATTTTGTCCTTAGGAAGGCATCCAGTTGAGCGTAGACAGCGAGCACGACCGGGCATCTGAAGCGGAGGAGGACGAGGGGGAGCGTCCCGAGCAAGGGTCCGGGAGCGAGAGCAGCATGTTCAGTCCCTCTAAGAAAAAAAAGAAAAAGCCCAAGGAAAAGAAAGAGCGCAAGCCCAGGAAGAAGAAGCGGGACGAGGAGGATGACGACGACGACGATGACAATGGGAGCATGAAAGTGAGTTGTGAAAAAAAAGTGAGAAAAAAAGATCTTTAACTCATTCTTTGAATGTGAGAGAACCCAAACACGATGCCAAAATATTAAACCTGAATTGTCATGTGCAATATTAGTGCACCCACAAAACAATATTTTCACTGGCAATTAAGAGTCTCCGTCCCCAAACCAGATTTCGTCGTACCAGGGAGTACCAAGACTGACCTGTGAGAACCAACAAGCTCCTAGAGAAGAATGTTGAGTTATAGTAGAAGAAGAAATACAGGAAGCTCTTAGAGAATAATTTTGAGTTATAGTAGAAGAAGAAATACAGAAAGCGCTTAGAAAAGAATTTTCAGTTGTCGTAGAACAGGCGTGTCAAACATACGGCCCGCGGGCCGGAACCGGCCCCCAAGGAGGTTCGATCAGGCCCGCAGGATAATTTGAAAGTGGAAAAATGCATAAAAGACATGGAATTAATATTTTTAATTCACTGCAATTCATGTATTATCTGCTAAGGGGCACACTCTTTCCATCAGAGTAGAAGACACGCCGCATCACTGAGACAGACTGAAAACAGCAGACGGTGTCAATGCACCATCTGCTGTTAATACCTTGGTCTCTACCTCTTCGCTACACCCTCATTAGCCAAAATGTCGTTATCCAAACGGAAAAAAGTAGATAAGGAGTGTAGAATTTTCAAAGAAAAATGGACCACGTCCTATTTATTTACAGAGATGCACGGAAAACCTTTGTGCTTGGTGTGTTTACAACAAGTTTCGGTATTGAAGGAGTATAATATTCGACGCCACTACGAGACTCATCACAGCGAAAAATATGACGGATTGCAAGGACAACTGAGGAGAGAAAAAATTAACGAATTGCTGGAGGGTCTGAGGAAACAGCAGTCAACTTTCATCCGGAGCAGAGAAGTCAGTGAAGCAGCGGTAAAGACAGCTACCGAATTGCTAGCGAAATAGCATTAGCATCGAAGCCGTATTTCGACGATGACTTTGTTAAACGATGCATGATGAAGGCGGCTGAACTTGTATGTTCCGAGAAGCGACAAGCTTTTGCCAATATTAGCCTGACGAGGAATACTATAGCGGAGAGGATTTATTGCATTTTCCGTGGCAATTAACGAGAGCACTGACATCACAGACGTGGCCCAACTGGCCATATTTATTCGAGGAGTTGATGAGACATTGACTGTTACTGAAGAGTTTCTTGAGTTGGTGCCAATGATGGACACCACAACAGCCGAGGACATTTTTGGCTCTGTCGTTGCTGTATTGGACAGAGTTGGAGTGGACTGGTCCCGCGCTGTCAGCCTGTCTACCTGTCATCCATGTTCGGAAAGAAAGCAGGTGTCGCGACAAAGTTCAAAGACAAAGTACGAGCCCTTAATGGAGGAGATCGCTTCTGGACATTTCACTGTATTTTGCACCAGGAGGCATTGTGTTGCAAGTCGCTGAAAATGGACCACGTACGTCATGGAGGTGGTTGTTCGCGCTGTAAATTTCATCCGGTCCAGAGGTCTGAACCATCGTCAGTTTGACAAACTTCTCAGCGACAGCAACATTGCCCACAGCCAGCCATACCACACTTTAATGTTAGTCAGCAGCTTCAAAACTTTCTGTGATGGAATTCTGCTGTTCATACAACTTCATACGTTTTCAGTATGTATAGTATGTGTATGTATGTTTCATGTATGGAGTTTACAGATTTACAGGACAGGTGAACACTTTCTTCATTACACATTTGAAATCACTCTCCTTAGTTTTTAAGGTGTACGCAGGGATTACATTTCGATTTTATATGCGTATGTGTAAGTGGTTTAAAAATTCCCTTTCTTTAAAAGTCTCATTTAAAGGACAACCGACGAGTTGTGTCCATAATTTGTAAAACGGCTTCAAATGACTTCTACTGGCCGTATTTTAATAAGATTCCACCGCATATAGCTATATTTTACGTTTTAAGACTCGCTCTGAATATTCAGGAAGTCTTGTTTTTGAGTTGGTGACGAGTCCGTACGTGACGTCATGAAAGGACCCCCTGACCGAAAAAAGACACATTGTAGCAGTCCTTCATCAACGTCAATGGATTTTGCTGTACATGTTTGGTCTGAGAAACGTGTTGCAACCAAAAGCCGACAGAAGAGGGCATCCAAGCTCCATATAAGGAATTTATCAGCCTGTGGAAGCGGAGGTGGCCACTCGAGGTCGCCATTTTGTGCCTCTTTTTTTTGGGTGAGAGATTTTCCCCCAATGTTGCCTCAAAATGGCACATATAATTCTTTATTCGATTGCAAAGCATATTCTCCGAATCTGAAGCCATTGTTTTGATTCTCCAGCAATGCAAGATGTCTTGGCGTGACATCACGAACTGGGACACTTTAAGTCATTTTTATTGGTGTTTCTCATTTGAATAAAAATATCTTACTGCGTGTTTTGGGTATTTTAGATGCTATAAAACGTTTTAGTGATGTCAGTTAAAAAACAAAAAAGTGACGTCGGTTGCCCTTTAATCTTTAAAGTGCATTACTATATTTTTCAGTACCAATTAAAGTTTTGTGCCTTTGTACAATCAGTGGGATCAGTTGCAATGCATATTTGTGAATGATAAAAGTAAATTGCACATTTGTCTAAGGAAATATGAGGTGTTTCATGAAATGTTTTGTAAAAGGATAGTTCATTAAATGTCAATATTTTCCTAATGTTCTTGTGCTTCTTTACACCAAAACAAAGGAAAAACATGATATTTTTCCTATTTTTAGCAGAGTATGGTATAATTTTATGAGCTCATTCAAAAATTTATTCGGGAATTGAAAATATGAAGTAAAGCACCATTCCCGAATTTGTTCGGGTTTTGTTTTTTTTTAAGCTTGGGTGCTGATAAAGTGCTGGCCATGGCCTCTGGCAATGTTTTTTCTTTTCCACAAGGGGGCAGCATTTCAATTTTTCAGTGTTAGTGCTTTGTTTCAGCTTCAGCTGTGGTTAAAGTTCTGTATAAACCAATATGGATGTATTGCATTGTATTTTGGACAGCTGCCCTCATTTCAAGCTCATATAACTCCAGACCCATATCATTTAGGAATTAACTCTTTCTTTTCTGATGAAAGAAGATAGTTTAAGGTTTCTAATGCTGTATTGAATGTTGATGTAGTCCTAAAACTCAATATTCTGTGCATCCTGGAAATCAAGTGACAGTGACAAAAACCCTGCCACTGGAGTGGACACATTTTTGCACGTCTGCCAGTGAGTGAGTTAGAGAAGAATTTTGACTTGTGTAAAAGAAGAAATACAGAAAGTTCTTAGAGAAGAATTTTGAGTTATAGTGGAAGAAGAAATACAGGAAGCGCTTACATATTTTGGGCGCTGCCCCGTGTGGAAAAAAAAAGACCTTGAGCACACCCTACATAACAAACATAAATAATCTTTGGGTGACAGCACCATAATCACCACGTTTTTCGATGTACTGTAAACTCAAATTTATAAACAAAAACTAAAACTGTCATATTGGGTATTTTAAACACATTCATTTTGCTTTTGATCAATGTCCCTCCAGAAGGGAGCTCAAACAGTTGTTTAAGAATTTAATTTAGCTTTACTTAAAAAAATAGTAACCAAACAAATATGCTTGATATTTGTTTACAAATTATGGAAATGAAACCAAAACATAGCATTTAAAGAAATGTAAGGTAACAAAGCTCCACCAAGAACTAATTTTGAATTGACAAAAAAAAAATAAAATAAAAAATAGAACCCTTATAATCTTTGAAATTTTTTGCTGATTCTCATTATGCCACTGCATCCCTCAGGAGCCCAAATCGTCCAGCCAGCTGATGCACGAGTGGGGCCTGGAGGATGTCCAGTATGGCTTCACTGAGGACGACTACAAGACCATCACCAACTACAAAGCTTTCAGCCAGTTTCTCAGGCAAGCTTGCAGTTTTTTTTCCCTGTGTCTGAGGAGCAGCACACACGGCCGCCTTTTGTGTCATCCAAAACCATCCTCACCCGGGGCTGTCTGGAGCAGCTAAAGCTGGCAATGCGTAAAGTCAGCAGGGGACACATTATGGGTTCCCGAGGGCTCGGACCGGAAGGTCTCTCGCGGGCCGGCGTACCAGAGCTCAAGCTGTTGCCTGACAAATGACAAACATGACACAGCAAAGCCGCTTTCCGGGCGTGTGATGCTTTTTGGCCGTGTGGATTTCATCACCAGGCTGATTTGAAATGACCATGTGTGGGTTGTCGCCTCTGTAATAATATCACACTTGATTTTATGAATTAAAAAAAGGCAACAAAATACACGTTAAGCCTTCTGTGACTATAGTTTGCTGTTGAGGAATAACATAAATTAAATTACATTCAATTACATTAAATTACATTTGCCTTTATTAGTCTCACTGTGGAGAAATTTACATTTCACAGCAGCAAAGTTATGAAAGGAAGCTGCTATAAAGGCAGCCACTCTACATACATGTTAAGTCTCACAATTTGGTCCTGAGACTCCCGATTTTGACCACAATACTCACAATACTCACTTTATAAAGCAACCATTGACACAATACAGACAGTTCATATGTAATAATAATAATAATAATAATAATAATAATAATAATAATAATAATAATAATAATAATAATAATAATAATACATTTAATTTCCAAGCGCCTTTCAGAACACCCAAGGACACTTTACAATTAAAAGAACGGTACACAGAAAAATAAAACCATAAATAAATGATAAATAATAAAATAGCTGATTTAAACTAAACCGTGAATGCAATTTTAAACAGAAGGGTTTTGAGGTAGGATTTGAACGTGGGAAGAGAGTCAATATTATGGATGTTTGGTTTAAGTGAGTTCCAGAGTTTGGGAGGCGAGCGGCTGAAAGCTCTGCACCCCATCGTGGTGAGACAGGCAGAGGGCACACAGAGGTGGAGGAAGGATGAGGATCTGAGAGAACGGAAATTTGAAGCAGGTCAGACACATAGGGGGTGCAAGGTTACGGATGGCTTTAAATGTAAATAGAAGTATTTTGAATTCAATTTGTAGTTTAACAGGGAGCCAGTGGAGATGCTGGAGGACGGGGTGATGTGGTGAAAGGAAAGGGTTTTGTGATGATCCGGGCTGAGGAATTCTGGACTAGTTGAGGTTTATGGAGAAATTTTTGATTGACACCGAAGAGATGTGAGTTGCAATAGCCTATACGGGAGGTTACGAGACTGTGGATAAGGATAGCAGCGGTGTGAGGGGCGAGAGAGGGACGGAGACGATTGATATTACGGAGGTGGAGATATGCAGACTGAGTTATGTTATTTATATGGGAGTGGAAAGATAGTGCGCTATCGAGGATGACACCCAGGCTCTTGACCTGAAGGGAGGGGGACACGGTTGAACTCGCAATGGTGAGAGAGAAAGTGTTGGCTTTGTGTGGGGTGGATTTTGTACCGACAAGAAGTCGCGAAAAACATCTTTATACTAATTGAATGTATAAAGAACGAAAGCATTTTTGTGCTTTATTTACTTCGAATTTACACTTTTGTAACCCTCATGTTATTTTAACACGCACAACAGAGTCGCAAGTACGAAAATCTCCCGATTTTTGATTTCTGAAACTCTCGTGGCGCCATCTTGAAATCAAAACCACAACAAAATAACAAATGCTTTTGTTGTTTTGGTGTCCCGCCAGGCCTCTTATTGCCAAGAAGAACCCCAAGATCCCCATGTCCAAGATGATGACCGTCCTGGGGGCCAAGTGGCGCGAATTCAGCGCCAACAACCCTTTCAAGGGCGCGTCCGCCACCGCTGTGGCAGCCGCTGTCGCCGCCGCGGTGGAAACGGTCACCGTGGCTCCGCCTACCTCTGTGAGCCAGCCAAACGCTCAGCTGGGGCCTATCAAAAAAGCCAAAACCAAAGAGGGAAAAGGTAAAGAGTTAAAGCAGGATCAGAGGCCGGATGATAGTTATGCGGACACTTATATGATCTGCGTGTCTCAAGGGCCCGGGGCTCGAAAGAGGAGCAAGAGCACGAAAGACGTGAAGAAGAAAGTGAAGGCAAAGAAGACCAAATCAAAGTCGGGCCAAGGCGGGAAGAAGAAGAAGACGTCCTCGGTGAGTGAGCCTCCGTGGTATACGGCAACATTCTTTTGCGTTGTTTATTTGGGGGGGCTCAAACAATCATCATCTTTTTAAAAATTTGTATGTTATTTATTTTATTTATTTATTGTTCTATGTATTTATTTGATTATTTTCCGTGGGGGCATTCATACGGTCATAATTATTTTATTTTATTTTTTCATGATGATACTTGTGCAGCGTCTTCTACCGAAGACAAATTCATTGTGTGTTCTACAAAGTTGGCCAATCAAGATGATTCCGATTCTGATTCTGATCATCCAAATGGTCTTGGGCTCCTTTTTCAGAGTGACGAAGACTTCCTGGACGAGTCGGATTTTGACGACATCAGCATTCTCAGTGCCTCAGTGCTTTGTGAGGCCTCGGGGCCCGTCGCTGTCAAGAAAAAGGCCCGGCGGGGACGCAAAAAGAGGAAAAGTACGTTGAGGATCCATCGTGTCACTCAAAAGTTCCAAAAGTCACCCGTTGGGGAATGGTTCTTCTTCTTCCAGAGGAGGACGGCGACGGCTACGAAACGGACCACCAGGACTACTGTGAGGTTTGTCAGCAGGGCGGCGAGATCATCCTGTGCGACACGTGTCCGCGGGCGTACCACCTGGTGTGCCTGGAACCGGAGCTGGAGAAGGCCCCCGAGGGGAAATGGAGCTGTCCGCACTGTGTGAGTACCGCTGGTGACAAGGAACAAAGATGTTATACGACATTGCTTTTTTTCTTTTCAGTTCACGCGTATTATTTTATTGGTGTGTAGACTTTTGAAATCCACCTATTTGACTTTTAAAGGAGTTTGAATGAATCACTTGAGTTTTCATCCCCAAGAAGTGGTTTTCATTCCCAATAGATGCCCCAAGATGATAGCAAAGGCCTACTTTGTTGCAGTGAAGCTCCTCAACTCATCTCAACTTGTTTCCTTGGCCTAAAAGATACCACCAGCTGGGGCCGAAGCAATGCCGTTAATCAAGCTTCTGTGCCTGCAGGAGAAGGAAGGCATCCAGTGGGAAGCCAAAGACGAGGAGGACGAGGAAGAGGAGGAGGCGGCCGGGGAAGAAGAAGACGACCATATGGAATTTTGTCGAGTGTGTAAGGACGGCGGGGAGCTGCTGTGTTGCGACGCCTGTCCGTCCTCCTACCATATCCACTGCCTCAACCCGCCGCTGCCTGAGATACCCAACGGCGAGTGGATTTGCCCGCGTTGTCTGGTCAGTTGACAACTGTCTGTCTGCCTCTGCTTGTCTGTCTGTCTAGTTAGGTAATCTAATTAGCTCGCAATCGATCGAGTTCGCCCGCTATTGATCTAGTTCGTTGGCTCGCTTGCACTCTACCTATACATGTCTGTCTGTCTGTCTTTTGCTCTGGCGGTCAGTCAGTCTTTTGTTCCGTGGGTCTGTCTGTCTAGTTAGGTACTATAATTAGCTCGTTAATGATCTAATTAGCTTGTTATCGATCTAGTTAGCTGGCTAGCGAGCTAGCACTCTATCTATCCATGTCTGTCTGTCTGTGTGTTGGTCGGTCGGTCGGTCAATCTTAAGGCCTGTGGGTCTGTCTGTCTGTCTGTTTAGTTAGTGTTGGATAGTCCTATCAGTTAGGTAATCTAATTAGCTCCCTATCATTCGAGTTAGCCCGCTATTGATCTAGTTTGCTGGCTAGCTTACACTCTACCTATCCATGTCTGTCTGTCTCTGTTGGTCTGGCGGTCGGTCAGTCTTCAGGTCTGTGGGTCTGTCTGTCTGTCTAGTTATGTAATTAGCTGATATCGATTGAGTTAGCCCTCTGTCAATTTAGTTAGTTAGCTAGCTAGCTAGCACTCTACCTATCCATGTCTGTCTGTCTGTCGGCCGGTCGGTATTTAGGTCTGTGGGTCTGTCTGTCTTTCTTTGCCGGTCAATCGATCGGTCGTCGAATGTTTTCTTTGCCAAGCTGCTCGCTCACAATCATTTTCATTCGCGCATTAATGTTTTTGTAGTGCCCGCCCCTAAAAGGCAAAGTGCAAAAAATCATGCACTGGATGTGGGGTGAGGCCCCTCTGCCCGCCGAGCCACCACCGGCCCCGGACGGCCACCCCGCCGCCGACCCCCTGTGCAAGCCGCCGCCCCTCAAGGGCCACCCCGAGCGCGAGTTCCTGGTCAAGTGGGCCGGACTGTCCTACTGGCACTGCTCCTGGGTCAGCGAGCTGCAGGTGACACACTACTGCTCAATACACCTTCACACGTCACACACGCACTGATTTAAACCCTCACTTTGGTGTGTGTGTTTGTGTGTACACGTGCGCAGTTGGAACTCTACCACACGGTGATGTACCGCAACTACCAACGCAAGAACGACATGGATGAGCCACCACCGTATGACTACGGCTCTGGCGAGGAAGAGCTCAACAGCGACAAACGCAAGAGCAAAGATCCTCAGTACGCCGCCATGGAGGAACGCTTCTATCGATACGGCATCAAGCCCGAGTGGATGATCATCCACCGCGTTCTCAACCACAGGTAGACCACTTCCACCCCACACGTCCGCCGCATACCTTCCACATCTTGGTTTAAAAAAAACATACATCATTGTGTTGACGGAGAAGCGGCAATTTAGAAAACAGAAACCAGATTGGCTTGAAACCCTAATTTGAAACACCCAAAATTTATTTAATGACCCTAACAAAGTTTTAAAACCCTAATGTATAACGCTCGTCTTGATCCTTAACTGATTCACTGCCAGACGATATGCAAATGTGTCTACTTCAGTGCCAGGGTTTTTGTCATTTTCACTGAAGTAGCAGCACCCACAAAATATTGAGTTTTAGGACTACATAAACATTAAATTCAGTATAAGAAAGCTTAGACTCTTTTTTTTCATCAGAAAAAAAGAGTTAACTCCTAAATTATATGCATCTGGAGTTTTTTAATCTGATGTGTAAAAACGAAGCAGACCTGTTGAGCATTTTACCAAGAGGTTTATACCAATTCCTAGTGTCTTATTATGAAAGTTATTTACATGGTGGAATAATTCCAAGATTATTAACTCATTCACTGCTCGACAATGTGCAAATATGTGTCCACTCCAGTGCCGGGGTTTTTGTCATTTTCACTCAAATGGCAGGACCCATAGAATATTGAGTTTTTGAACTATTTTTTTATTTTCGAAATATTTTATGCAGAGTAAGAAACCTTAGACTCTCTTCTTTCATCAGAAAAATAAAATTGATGGCAAGCTTATTTGGTTCTAAAGTTATGTGCAGTGCAATTTGGGGCGGCTGTACAAAAGGCAAATGCTGCCCCCTCGTGGGTGGGAAAAACATTGACCGAAGCTTCAAATGCACCCCCACGCAAGAAAAAGCAAAACCTGAAGAAATTCCGGAATGGCAGTGAATGAGTTGCGTTTGAATCACTTAGCCGCATTAGCATCCATCACTTCGGCGTGATGTTCCAATTTGACACCTGCGCTTGAAAGCACAACTAGTTTAAAACCCGTCCAATGTGCCTTGCTGATGTGTGCGTAGCTTCGACAAAGACGGGGATGTGCACTACCTGATCAAGTGGCGAGACCTCCCTTATGACCAGTGCACGTGGGAGGTGGACGACTTTGACGTGCCGGAATACGACAGCCATCAAGCGTCTTACTGGGACCACAGGTACGCCAAAGTCCCAGTCGGCATCGCCAGTCGTCTCTGTGAGCCGGGCAAAGACCCCCGATTTTTGGTCGTCTAGGGAGCAAATCTTAGGCGAGGACCAGCGTCCCGTGGCGCCGTCGAAAGGACCCAAACTAAAAGAGGAGCAGCCCAAGAGGGAGATTCCTCCGGACGCTCCCATCATCGACGTAAGCTCGAAAAGAAGAATTTTCCCCGTGGGTCGACCGTGACTAACCGCCGCCTCGCATCTGCGACTTCTGCAGCCGACCATCAAGTTTGAGCACCAGCCGTGGTACATCAACGCCACCGGGGGGACGCTGCACCCGTACCAGCTGGAGGGTCTCAACTGGTTGCGCTTCTCGTGGGCGCAGGGCACCGACACCATCCTGGCCGACGAGATGGGCCTGGGCAAGACGGTGCAGACCATCGTTTTTCTCTACTCGCTGTACAAAGAGGTCAGCCATATTTCGCCAATTACCGTATTTTCCGGTGTATAAGGCGCACCGGAGTAGAAGCTGCACCCCCAATGAATGGTGTATTTTCGAACTTTTTCCATATATAAGGAATATTTTTTCCTAATATATAACTACTGGATATAAACCTTTTCCAAATATAAGGCACACCACATTATAAGGCACTACAGTCGAGGAGGAGGTTACTCACAACTTATACTACGGGAAGGGGGGTTGATTTGATTCGGTGGCTGCCATTGCGAGACCTGTTGTGGCTCAGTATTACTTCACATATAAGGGACACCTGCGTATAATGCGCAGTCAACTTTTGAAGACAATCAAGGCTTTTGGGGGCGCCTTATACTCTGCAAAATCCTTTTTTTTGTGTTGCATTTTCAATTCAGTGGGTTTCTGGATGATTTTCTTTGGTAAAATTAATTTTAATTAACTAATTAACTCATTCACTGCTATTCATGAATTTGTTCGTGAATTGAAAAGTGTGACGTGGAGCGCCATTTCCAAATTTGTTCAGGTTTTGGTTTTTCATGTTTAAAGTGCTGGCCTGGCCTCTGGCAATGTTTTTTCTTTTCCACAAAGGGGCAACATTTCATTTCTTTCCATTTTAGCGCTTTGTTCCTGCTTCAGATGTATGTATTGCATTGTATTTTGGACAGCAATTAACTATTTTTTCCTGATGAAAGAAGAGAGTCTAAGGTTTCTAACTGTACTGAATGTTTATATAGTGCTAAAACGCAATATTCTGTGGGTCCTGGAATTCAGGTGACAGTGACAAAAACCCTGGCACTGGATTGAACACATTTTTGCACGTCTGGCAGTGAATAAGCTAATTCACAGGTAAAGTCAAGTCAAAGTCAAGGCCCGGGGGCCAAATCCGGCTCGCCACATCATTTTTTTTGGCCCGCAAAAGCAAATCAAGCTTGTGAAATTACATGACATTTGCTAAAATCCTAACCAAAATTTCATATTTTTGGATGTAAACCACAATAACAGTCATTATTCTTGACTTCAGATTTGAAAAGTAGTTATTCATTTATTTGTTGTGCACGCTATATGTAATATGTGGAGGGGATGAAACATCCTTATGGCTTCCCCACACTCATAACAGCCCTCGAGAGGAAACAATAACTACAATGCGGCCCGCGGAAAAAAATGACTTTGACACCCCTGAGCTAATTGTAATTAATGATTTTTTAATTTCATTTTTAATATTTTTTTGCTCTTGGAAAATTTTACGCATTTCCTGTTTGCAACATATTGTAAAATAAAAAACAGAGTTAACTGTTATGTAGTAAAAATACCACAAATATATAGGACACACTTATTAAAAAACAAACGTCCACCAGCATTTAAAAAAAATATCTAACTGTGTGCGCTGTGGTCATCCAGGGTCACTCCAAAGGTCCCTTCCTGGTGAGCGCTCCGCTGTCCACCATCATCAACTGGGAGAGGGAGTTTGAGATGTGGGCCCCCGACTTCTACGTGGTGACCTACACCGGGGATAAAGACAGCCGCGCCATCATCCGGGAAAACGAGTTCACTTTCGAAGACTGCGCCGTCAAGCTGGGACGCAAAGCTTTCCGTATGAAGGTTCTGTGAAGCCTTCGTCGACTTTCTTCTTAAAAAAAAAAAGACGAACTTGCATCTCCAAGTGTTCTTGTCGTCTCGCAGAAAGACACGCCCATCAAGTTTCACGTGCTGCTCACGTCCTACGAGCTGATCACCATCGATCAAGCCATCCTGGGATCCATCACGTGGGCTTGCCTGGTGGTGGACGAGGCCCACAGGCTGAAGAACAACCAGTCCAAGGTAACGCCAGAAAAAAAAGACAAATCAACAATTAACAGAGCTTGGAGGAAGGCAGAAAAAAGTGATTACATCATTACTTTGGCGCCATCTGGCGCAGTCTTGTTGTTATTGTTAGTTTTTTTTTCATTTTCAGTTTTTTGAGACGCCCTCATTATTTATTTATTTATTTATTTATTTATTTATTTATTTTACCGTTTATTTAACCACTCCTTTATTCGTGCATCAGTTTTTATTTATGTAATTATTTATTTATTCATTTATTTATTTATTTTTAGTGTGGGAGTGGGGGCAGTACAGGAATGCGCTTTTTTTGGGTGGAGGTGGGTCAGTCCTGGAATACACCTTATACAGAGTCACAAGTAATGATGTTTTGAAGAATATTTTTTTTCTGTAGTTTATTTTGCCGAAACATTTTTCATGTTTCCCATTTTACGTAAAGCGCTTGTATGTATCGTATATTTGGATGCCCGTGTGTAATTTTTTTTGTGGTAAAAGGGGGCCTCAAAGTGTGTATTCTCTTCCTGTGCAGTTTTTCAGAATCCTCAATGGCTACAAGATCTACTACAAGCTGCTGCTCACTGGAACTCCTCTTCAGAACAACCTGGAGGAGCTTTTCCACTTACTCAATTTCCTCACGCCGGAGCGATTCAAGTATGTCCTGCCTCTTCAAATCGACCACGTTTCTGGTTACTCATTTGGGATGCATTACACAAATTTGTGGAGGTTCTTGTAATTGATTCTTCATCGCATTGATTTTTTTTAAAGAGTCGTCCTTTTCAAAAAATAAAATAAACAAATACTCAACAGTAATCTTGAGGGCTTCCTGGAAGAGTTTGCCGACATCTCCAAGGAGGACCAGATCAAGAAACTCCACGACCTGCTGGGGCCGCACATGCTCAGGAGGCTCAAGGCGGACGTCTTCAAGAACATGCCGGCCAAGACTGAGCTGATTGTGCGAGTGGAGCTCAGCCCCATGCAGAAGTCAGTAACGCCACAAACTATGTCAAATCTATTAAACTGGAGGTTCTCGACATTTTTGGGGGGTGTTCTAATAATCCAATAATAATAATCGTATCATCAAAATAATCAAAATAATCGTAATCCAATGCAACAAAAAATAGCGACCATTGGTTCTGTCTGCAGACATGCTAGAAGAACCTAAAATTCCCCATTTTCAAAAAATATATTAAAAAAAAATCACCTTTATTCTGAAAAAAATATACATAGTGCTCCCTTGCTATTTACAGGGGCTAGATACCTACTGTTGTGTTTCGATGAGAAGGTTTCTTCAGCCGTCATCTGTACAAAAGTGAAGGTTTCGGACGTTTCGCCTCCTATCCAAGAGGCTTCGTCAGCGAACTAAAGTCTGACTGGTCGTATCGGCCCCATTTATATATCCCTAATGTCCAGACATGGTGGCGCCGGACACAGCTATGATAGGTCCCTACTCTCAGGTTGGGGGGGCAGAGGACCCCTCCCTGTGGCCCCACTGATTGTTCCTACATTCCTGACTAACGACTGGCCTATTACCCCCACTCCCACCGGTATCACCTCATCAGCATAACGACCCTCATCAGTTTTACGAAAGTTTCCTAACCTGTTTTGCCTAAGCAGGCTATTGTATGAACGATCCAAATTGAACCTCACACCACCAGACCGGTTTAATGAAGGATTTTGTTGTTTTATAAGAATCGCTTCTTTTACCCCCTTTCAAACCATCTATGTTCTTTCGCTAAGATTTTAACCTCATTGTCGTCAAACCTCATTTTGTCGATGGACCACTCCTGTACGACTGAGAGCTTACACAGACGTACTGTTGTGTTTGTTATTTTACTTTATGTTGACTATTATGTGAAGCGCTTTGTTACAGCTGCAGCTGTTGTGAAAGCGCTATATCAATTATAGCGTATTGTATTCAGAATCAGAATCAGAAAACCTTTAATTGTCCCACAACGGGGAAATTTGCATTCCACAGCAGCAATTTGAAAGATGATAGGGTGGGGGGGGGGTGAAAGGATAGGAAAAACAAGATATTCTAAGCATAGTAAAAATGTCAGCAGACTGAGATGTACACTGTAAATGTGCAAAACCGTTTCATAAAAAAACTGTACATAGTGCAAGTATCAAAAAATGTATATAGATATATGTAGCTGTATTGCATCAACACATATTTACAGTACAAGACCAGGTTTTTTTTCACATGTGATTATTGAGAATTAAGAAGCCTGACAGCAGTCGGTAGGAACAAGCGACGGTACCTCTCCTTCTTGGAGCGCCAGTGTAATAGTCTCTGGCTGAAGGTGCTACCCAGTGCTGTCATGGTGGGCAGGAGGGGGTGGGAGGGGCTGTCCACCATAGCTATTGTATTTTATTGTAAAAGTGTTTACCTGCAAATATCACTCGACTAAACAAGATGATACAATTAGATACGGCTATGGTTTGAATACACAAAGGCTCCTTCCATCCCTTCAGCAGCGTTCCTTGGCCCCAAATTGGCATTATGGTATGACAGGCAAGTTTTTCAGAAAGTTAAAAGCACACATGGGCAATTATGTGAATATGCAGTGCAAATATTATTTGCGGGTTCACAGTTAAATGGCCCAACGCTGTACTAGAGACTAGTTGGTGACTTGTGTGTGTTCTCTTGGGAACACTGATGAATCCGCTGGGTGATTTTGTGCTCTTCTCCATCAGGAAGTACTACAAATTCATCTTGACGCGGAACTTTGAGGCCCTCAACTCAAAAGGCGGTGGCAACCAAGTCTCCTTGCTCAACATCATGATGGACCTGAAGAAGTGCTGCAACCACCCCTACCTCTTCCCCGTAGCTGCTGTGGTGCGACTGCATGTCAAGATGCTTTCTTGAAGAGCCGCTCGGGTTGAGGTGCGGGGTGTTTGTGTCATTGACATGGGCTTTTCTCTCCTCTAGGAAGCTCCGGTTTTGCCCAACGGCTCGTACGACGGCAACCAGTTGGTCAAGTCGTCGGGAAAGCTGACGCTGCTCCAGAAAATGTTGAAGAAGCTCAAGGACGAAGGCCATAGAGTTCTCATTTTCTCACAGGTAAGGGGCCGGGGGCGTTCTTGAATCTGGCCCACCGACTGTCCCCAAAGTGAACCCATCGCATCTAATCCAATGGATTGCAAAAGTGTTTATTGATAGCCTGACCTCAACATGAATTTGATTATTAACTCATTCACTGCCATTCCCGAATTTATTCAGGAAATGATAAGCATGACGCTGAGCGCCATTCCCGAATTTGTTTGGGCTTTGGTTTTTCTTGCGTGTTGATAAAGCGCTGCTCAGACCTCTGGCAATGTTTTTTACTCCCACAAGGGGGCAGCATTTACCTTTTAGACAGCCGCCCCCATTTCAAGCTCAGATACCTCCAGACCTACATACAACAATTCCAGACATACAACAATTTCTGGAATCACCTGCTACTTAACATTTGGCTAGCCGCCTCGGTGCCCATCTTCAAAACACACCTCAAAACTCACTTGTAGTCTTTGGTATTTGACTCAGCATGAATTAGACTTGATCTTAGTTTTTCTCCGTGGTGCTTTCCGCTATCATCGTGACTGCTTTTTGCTTAAGCATTTTGTTTCAGCTTCAGCTGTTGTTAAAGCGCTATAGAAATCAATACGTACTGTATTGTATTGTATTTTTTCTGATGGAAGAAGAGAGTCTAAGGTTTCTTACGCTGGACTGAATGCTTATGTAGTCCTAAAATTCAATATTCTGTGGGTCCTGCAATTTGAGTGAAAATGATGAAAAACCCCTGGCAAAGTGGACACATTTTTGCACATCGTCTGGCAGTGAATGTGTTAGTTAATTGATATTGGGGGGGGGGGGGGGGGGGGGGGGTGTACATTTGTGCAAAAGCAGCGTCGTTAATTTTAGGAGCAAATTATACACATACAGATTATACAGCTGTGGATTTTCCATATCGTCGTCGTTAAATATGGGATTGTTCTGCAGATGACGAAGATGTTGGATCTGCTAGAGGACTTCCTCGAATTTGAGGGTTACAAATACGAACGCATCGATGGAGGCATCACCGGCGGCTTGAGGCAGGAAGCCATTGACCGCTTTAACGGTGGGTTTTGCTCAGTTGTGGGAAAGAAACCGCATTTTTACCTGTGCGTTTTCGGCTTGCAGCACCGGGCGCTCAGCAGTTCTGCTTTCTGCTCTCCACTCGAGCCGGAGGCCTGGGAATCAATTTAGCCAGCGCGGACACCGTCATCATCTACGACTCAGATTGGAACCCTCACAATGATATTCAAGTAAGCCTTCCTTTACGTTATTTCTCGCTTATTTAAAGTCAAGTGAAAAAAACATGAAAAAAACAGAATCATCTTCTTTTCAGGCTTTTAGCAGGGCGCACCGCATCGGCCAGAACAGGAAGGTGATGATCTACCGTTTTGTAACGCGGGGCTCGGTGGAGGAGAGGATCACTCAGGTAGCCAAGAGGAAGATGATGCTGACCCACCTGGTGGTGCGGCCCGGCTTGGGCTCCAAGACGGGCTCCATGTCCAAGCAGGAGCTGGACGACATTCTCAAATTTGGCACAGAGGAGCTGTTCAAGGACGAGATAGAGGCGGCGCGCACCATGGGGGGTACGGCTGTGTCGCGCCGTGAAACAATTCCCAATTTTCTTCATGATTTTAATCACACGTAAGGGAGAACATGAATCCGGTTTTCAGGTGGATACAAGTTAAAAGGTCATTGGGATATTAAAAACAGTCCTTATTGGGATTTGTATTTCAATATAGATATTAAATAAAATATTTTTATTTGTCCATTTTTTACAATATTTCCTGAATGTATTTTTGTGTCATTTTATTATTTCATTTATTTATTTTTACGATTTTAATAAAAAATATTTTTTGATTTTTTAATAATCATTTGTTTTTTTTCCGCTAACCTTAACACCAGGAAAATTCAACCAGTGTAATAAGAAAATGCCACTAATTTAATTTAATTTAATTTAATTTAATTTTAAGTTTGTTTTGTTTATTTCATTTTATATTTTACCTCCATTAATTTTATTATTCTTTCTGCCTTGCCTTCAGCGTTAGGCGACAACAAAGACGGCGAGGAGGGCAACGTGATCCACTACGACGACGACGCCATCTCCAAGCTCCTGGACCGCAGCCAGGATGCTACGGAAGACACAGAGATCCAGAACATGAACGAGTATCTCAGTTCCTTCAAGGTGGCCCAGTACGTGGTCAAAGAGGAAGACGGAGAGGTGAGGAAGAGCGATTTGTGAGGCCGCAAAAAAAGACTGCATTTGAGTCCACAAAGATGTCGACTCCTATGTTAGCTCAGCAGGGTCTCATGTGTGTGTGTGTGTGTGTGTGTGTGTGTGTGTGTGTGTGTGTGTGTGTGTGTGTGTGTGTGTGTGTGTGTGTGTATACCATTGCAGGAGGAAGTGGAGCGCGAGATCATTAAGCAGGAAGAGAACGTGGACCCGGACTACTGGGAGAAGCTCCTGCGCCACCACTATGAGCAGCAGCAGGAAGATCTGGCCCGCAACCTCGGCAAGGGCAAGCGCATCCGCAAGCAAGTCAACTACAACGACACCACCCAGGAGGACCACGGTAGGCGTCGCCAAGCAAACCCAACCCCGTATCTGCGGTCGCTGTTAGCGTATTTGTTTATATATATATATATATATATATATATATATATATATATATATATATATATATATATATATATATATATATATATATATATATATATATATATATATATATATATATATATATCAGTCCATATTAGCTTTTGCACTCTTTGATTTTCATACTAATGTCCAGAACGTCAGCACAGAACAACATGCGTGCAGGTGTTTTTATCGTGATGAGTTTCAATGACTGCTTTTGACTTTTGACCTCCACGACCGTGATCTCTCAAATGCGTGAGTTCCCCCACGAGAACTCTCCTCCAGCTCTCAGTCAGCCGGCGAGTGAGTTTCAACATTTCGGGAGAGCATTCTCTCCGTGTGCTATTTTTTTTTTTTTAAGCCATGGCACCCTCACTGATTTGGCTGGCGCCATGCCCCCGGGTGGCGTCCGACGGATGCTATGTACTTTGCCGTCTGAGATGTGTGGTGCTCAGAGTGGCTGGGTGATGTTTCAGACAACCACTCGGAGTACTCTGTGGGATCCGAGGATGAGGACGAAGACTTCGAGGAGAGGCCGGAAGGTATTCCACTCCCTTTTGTTTGGGACACTTTATTAGGGATACCGACAGATCATTTTCCCCAGTAGATCAGTCATTAAGTCATTTGCAGCCATTCCGGAATTTATTTGGGAATTTAAAAGTGTGACATGGAGCGCCATTCCCAAATTTGTTCGGGTTTTGGTTTTTGTTGCGCGAGTGCCGATTAAGCGCTGGCCAGACCTCCGGCAATGTTTTATCCCTCCTATGAGGGGGCAGCATTTGCCTTTTGTCCATGTTAGCGCTTTGTTACAGCTTCAGCTGTTGTTAAAGCTCGATATAAATCAATATGTATGTGTTGTATTTTGTACAGCCGCCCCCATTTGAAACTCAGATAACTCCAGACCAGAGAATTAATAAGATAGTCTCAGGTTTCTTACGCTAAATTGAATGTTTATGTAGTTCTAAAAGTCAATATTCTGTGGGTCCTGCAATTTGTGTGAAAATGACAAAAACCCTGTCACTGAAGTGGACACATTTTTTTTGCACATCGTCTGGCGGTGAATGAGTTAAGTGAGTGTACACAACACAATACATTCGTCTTCAACCAACCATCATACTAAACACTTTTATATCGTTTCTAACTATTTTATAACGTGAATCAGAGATGCTGAAAGGCCTATCTACCACTTCTGCTAACAACCCAGGCTAAACTTAGCTCCTCTGTGACACCATGGTTCACATTGTCATACTGACTTGATCTCAATTACTACGATCAAATGCCGGCATGATGAATAAAAGTTCCCCAGAAAAAAAAGTAAAATTAGCGCTAAATTTGTCACGTTCCGGCGGCGACAGTGGCAGCTGGCGAGCAGGAACGTGTGGTATAGGCGGTGGATCGTAGAGCAGGACAGAGGCGTGGGTACCGGCAAAGGATTTATTAACATAAAGCGCGGGTCCGAAAATACGCGGACCCGGTAAAAACTCGTGAAACAAACTCAAAATGACAACTGACAATGTTAGTGGGTGAGTGGCGGCAATCCACCCAACCACACTAACCAAGAAAATAAAGTGGCACACGGGGGTGCAAAACAACCTACGACGCGGTGCAAACAACAAACGCGTTCGTGGCTAAAATCATTCCTCGGGCGAAGCAAATAATGTACTGGTAACAAGTTCCACGTACTAGCTTGGCATAAGGCGAAGTATCTTCCGACGCTGGGTGGATGCCAGCGTCGGGTTTAAATGTCCACAGTTAATGAGGAGGGAATTGACAGCAGCTGGCGAGCGGCGGGAACGGATGCCCCGCCCCGCTGTCAACTGGCTCATGACAGTACCCCCCCCTCAACGGACGCCTCCTGGCGGCCCACCTGGTTTCGACGGGTGAGCCTCGTGGAAGTCCCTCAGGAGCGACGGGTCCAGAATCCAGGTTCGCGGAACCCATTGACGGTCCTCCGGTCCGTAACCCTCCCAGTCGACCAGGTACTGGATGCCCTTTCCCCTGCGGCGTGAATCCAGGATCTCCCGCACTGCGTATGCCGGTCCTCCGTCCACCATCCGGGGGGGGGGGGGGGTTGGGCAAGAGGGGGGGCCAAGGGGCTGGACTCCACCGGTTTGATGAGAGATACATGGAAAACCGGGTGGATCTTCATGGAGGCGGGCAGCCGAAGTCGGACCGCGACCGGGTTAATGATGGCCTCCACAGTGAAGGGGCCCGCGAAACGCGGACCCAATTTGGGGGTTGTCCCGGCCAGCCGTAGGTCCCTTGTGGACAACCAGACCTTCTGGCCCACCTGGTAGGCTGGCGCGGAACGGCGACGGCGATCCGCGACCCTTTGGTTCCGGACTGCCGTGCGTGATAGGGCTGCCCTGGTCTCCCTCCATACCCGATGGGCCCGCCGAAGATGGTGTTGTATCGACGGGACCTCCACCTCCCCTTCCTGTGTGGGAAAGAGCGGCGGCTGGTAGCCATAAGCCGACATAAACGGTGACCGACCTGTGGCTGAGGAGACCAGGGTGTTGTGGGCATATTCCACCCACGGGAGATGGATGGACCAGGCCGAGGGACGATGAAGGCATACGCAGCGCAGGGCCGCCTCCAGGTCCTGGTTCTTCCGCTCGGTCTGGCCGTTGGACTGTGGATGGTACCCGGAGGACAGGCTGGCCGACGCCCCCATGGACCTGCAGAAACGCTTCCAGACCCGGGATACGAACTGGGGCCCTCGGTCCGACACGATGTCAGTGGGGATCCCGTGGAGACGGACGACGTGTTTGACCAATAGTGTCGCCGTCTCAATGGCGGACGGCAACTTGGTCAACGGCACGAAGTGTGCCGACTTAGAAAACCGGTCCACTATTGTGAGAATGACCGTCTTACCACGGGATGGGGGGAGGCCGGTGATAAAATCCACTGATATGTGGGACCAAGGGCGCGGGGGAACAGGTAGGGGGCGGAGCAGTCCTGCCGGAGGCTGATGGGAGACCTTGCCACAGGCGCACTCCGGGCAGGCCTTAACAAAGTCCGCCACGTCGTCGCGGAGCCGCGGCCACCAGAATCGCTGGGAGACGAGGTGCTCGGTGCGGCTCACCCCTGGGTGACACGCCACCTTGGATGCGTGCCCCCACTGGAGCACCTCCGAGCGCAGCGACTGGGGAACGAACAGTCTGCCTGTGGGACACTTATCGGGAGTCGGGGTACCTTTTAATGATTCCATGACCCTCCGTTCGACCTCCCACTGGAGCGCCCCCATGATCTGGCGGCCGGGCAGGATGGGTTCCGCAAGGTCTTCCTTGTCTGCTGGCTCGTGGATCCGCGAGAGGGCGTCGG
The DNA here is from genome assembly GCF_051943395.1 of Hippocampus bargibanti. Taxonomy (NCBI): domain Eukaryota; kingdom Metazoa; phylum Chordata; class Actinopteri; order Syngnathiformes; family Syngnathidae; genus Hippocampus; species Hippocampus bargibanti. Next base: position 16,342,222 of record NC_142745.1, read on the forward strand.
GCTTGGTGTTCTTTGTTCCTGGACAGTAGGTTAGGGTGAAGGAGAAGCGTGTTAAGAAGAGCGCCCACCGTGCCTGGCGTGCGTTCAGCCTCTTGGCGGCCCGGATGACCGCCAAGTTCTTATGGTCCGTAAGCACGGTGAACGGCTCCTTCGCCCCTTCGAGCCAGTGCCTCCACTCCTGAAGAGCCAATACGACGGCGAGCAGCTCCCTGTTGCCCACGTCGTAGTTGGCTTCGGCGGAGCTGAGGCGGCGGGAGAAGAAGGCGCAGGGGTGGAGCTGCTGGTCGACTGAGGAGCGTTGGGAGAGTACTGCCCCAACACCTGAGTCCGAGGCGTCTACCTCCACAATGAACGCGCCGTTGGGGTCTGGATGGCGGAGAACTGGGGGGTGAGAGAAAGCCTCTCTCAGCAGCCGGAACGCGGCGTCCGCTTCTCTCGTCCACCTGAACGGGGTCTTAGTGGAGGTGAGTTGGGTGAGAGGGAGGGCTTTCCGGCTGTAGTCCCGGATGAAGCGGCGGTAGAAGTTGGCGAACCCCAGGAAGCGTTGTAACTGCTTGCGAGAGGTGGGTGTGGGCCATTCTACTACCGCTTCGGTTTTGGCTGGGTCAGCCCGGATCTGCCCCCGCTCCACGATGAAGCCCAGGAAGGATAAGGAGGAGGTGTGGAATTCACACTTCTCGGCTTTGACGTATAGTCGATTCTGCAGCAGCCGCTGCAGAACTAGCCGGACGTGCTGGCGATGTGCCTCAAGGGACTCTGAAAAAATTAAAATGTCGTCCAAATACACAAAACAGAAAATATTCAGAAAATCCCTCAAGACATCATTAATAAGGTTCTGGAACACAGCGGGTGCATTGGTGAGACCAAACGGCATCACCAAGTACTCGAAGTGTCCCAGAGGTGTCTTAAATGCGGTCTTCCATTCATCCCCCTCTTTGACCCGAACAAGATGATAAGCGCTCCGGAGGTCCAGTCTAGTGAAGATGGTCGCGGCCTGGAGGGACGCGAAGGCGGAGTCAATCAGTGGGAGCGGGTATTTGTTCTTTATAGTTATTTCGTTGAGTCCCCGATAGTCCACGCACGGACGCAACGATTTATCCTTTTTAGTGATAAAAAAGAACCCCGCTCCCAGAGGTGACCGTGATGGCCGAATGAGCCCGGCCGCGAGCGAAGAGTCAATGTAGTCCCGGAGAGCCTGTTGTTCGGGTTGGGAAACGTTGTACAGACGAGAACTGGGAAACGGAGCGTTGGGCTGAATGTCAATGGCGCAATCATAGGGACGGTGCGGTGGTAACGACAGGGCGCGGTCCTTGCTGAACGCCTGTCGTAAGTCGTGGTAACAGGGCGGCACCCCCTCTAGGCTAATCTCCTCCCTAGGGTAGCTGTGAGATGGTGCCGGCCCACCCGCGGCCGACCGGAGGCAGTGAGCGTAGCAGAGGGGGCTCCACCCCTGAATGGTAGGTCCGTCCCACGAAATGGCCGGATTGTGGGTCCCCAGCCAAGGTAACCCGAGCACGATGGGAACCGAGCGTGAACGCATCACGAAAAACCGCCGGTTTTCCACGTGATTGCCCGAGAGTACGAGTCGAAGCGGCACGGTTTCTTGCGTAACCTCGGCGAGTAACCGACCGTCGAGATCGAGTATGCTCCGACTCGCCCCCAGCTGAACAACCCGACACCCCAACGCCGCCACGACGCGCGGGTCTATGAAACAGCCGTCGGCCCCCGAGTCCACTAAGGCCCGAACGGACATTGTCCTGGTGGGACCGTGTATAACGGCATCCAGCTCCAGTCTCCGCGACGTGAACCCCCCCGCGGACCTTAAGGGAACCCGTTGCTTGTGTGGACGGGGTAACTTACAGTCACTGGGGGTCTTTCCGGGAAGCCCCCAACTGGGACAGTCCGGGGCTCGATGACCCAACTTGCCGCAGAGCTGGCATGCCGGGCCGGTGTTGCGTCGCTCCGGCGCCCGCTCAACGGCCCTTTCGACCCCCATCTCCATCGGCTCCACGGCCGCGTGCCCCCCACGCGGAAAGGTCCGGGCACCCCCTCGGGTCCCTGCTGGCGGCTCGAGTTTAGCCTGGGCAGCCCGCTCCGGGCCCTGTCTCGCATCCGGTTGTCCAGCTGCAGCGTGAGGGAGATCAGCTCGCGAAGGCTGGAGCACTCGTCGCGGGTAGCCAGCTCGTCTTTCAACGCCGCGCTGAGCCCGCGCCGAAACATCCCTCGCAGCGCACGGTCGTCGTACCCGCTGGCGGCAGCCAGGACGCGGAAGGCGACGGAATACTCCGCCGCCGATCGGCTACCCTGCTGGCAGATCCACAGCTGGGACTCCGCTGCCTGCCCACTCACCGGGAGATGGAAAACCTGCCGTAACTCGGCGACGAAGTCCGAGAAGGAGGCTCGGAGCTCCGGCCGAGATTCCCAGACGGCCAACGCCCAAGCGGCTGCGGGTCCGGCAAGCAGGCTGGTGACGTAAGCCACTTTGGCCGCGTCCGTGGTGTATACGGAGGGTTGCTGGTCGAAAACTATGGAGCACTGCAGCAGGAATTGCGCGCAGCGCCCGGGCTCCCCTCCGTAACGGGCGGGATGTGGGATGTTGGGTTCGCGGCTCAAAGTTTGGGGAGGGACGGCCCCCGCGACGAAGGCGCCGCTGGCCTCAAGTCTATCTACCCGTTGGGCTAACCGGGTGATGTCGCGGCGGATCTCCGCGATGGCGGGCACCACTTGGCCGAGCTGCTCCGCCTGCTGAGCGAGGACGGAGAAGATTCGGTTACTGTCCGCAGGATCCATGTTGGTCGGAAGATTCTGTCACGTTCCGGCGGCGACAGTGGCAGCTGGCGAGCAGGAACGTGTGGTATAGGCGGTGGATCGTAGAGCAGGACAGAGGCGTGGGTACCGGCAAAGGATTTATTAACATAAAGCGCGGGTCCGAAAATACGCGGACCCGGTAAAAACTCGTGAAACAAACTCAAAATGACAACTGACAATGTTAGTGGGTGAGTGGCGGCAATCCACCCAACCACACTAACCAAGAAAATAAAGTGGCACACGGGGGTGCAAAACAACCTACGACGCGGTGCAAACAACAAACGCGTTCGTGGCTAAAATCATTCCTCGGGCGAAGCAAATAATGTACTGGTAACAAGTTCCACGTACTAGCTTGGCATAAGGCGAAGTATCTTCCGACGCTGGGTGGATGCCAGCGTCGGGTTTAAATGTCCACAGTTAATGAGGAGGGAATTGACAGCAGCTGGCGAGCGGCGGGAACGGATGCCCCGCCCCGCTGTCAACTGGCTCATGACACCTATTTTCTCTGCTATAAAATAAAATAATTGAACTTTTTTCCCACCTAGCTATCTATCTCCCTCAATACTAATGGCTGTGGACCATTACTTATATATAACAGTACTCCAGGGATGTATTCTTTGTATTCTCCTCTTAAAAACAACTAATAGTACAGTGCTGTCTGCACCATCTTTTTCCCTGTATGCGTATGCATACCATACTCGTGTCTACTATGACACTTCCTCCTGGTGGACAGCTTTTGCAAATCGGGATGAGGCATTTGGAATTGAAGCATGAAATCGTGCAAACTGATTCATTCTCTGTGATTCAATTGAATTCATAGTGGATGCTATTATTTGGCACGGCACTGTCTCTTGCCATTGGTGTGACTGTAGGTATGAATGATTGGTTGCCCACATGTGGATGGCAGGTGCAAGAATTTGAGCATGTCAACGGAAAGCTGAGCTCACCCGATCTGATCCCCATCGGCATGGAGCTGAAAAAACTCACTGAGAGTATCTCGTCAGACCCCAACACCCCGCTGCAGGCCAGCCCGGTTGCTACTCAACCCGGGACACCCAACCCACCAGGTAGGCAAAAAGTAGCACCGATGATATAGTGCTTGCTTTATTTATTATTATTATTATTATTATTATTATTATTATTATTATTATTATTATTATTATTATTATTATTATTATTATTATTATTATTATTATTATTATTATTATTATTATTATGGCGGCCTGGTAGTCGAGTGGTTAGCACACCGGCTTCACAGTGCAGAGTTTGCCGGTTCGCGTCCCGGCCTCCCTGTGTGGAGTTTGCATGTTCTCCCCGGACCCGCGTCCGGTTTCCTCCCACACTCCAAAAACATGCATGGCAGGAAGATTGACCACTCCAAATTGTCCCTAGGTGTGAGTGTGAGAGTGACTGTTGTATGTCTTTGTGTGCCCTGCGATTGGCTGGCAACCAATTCGGGGTGTCCCCCGCCTCGTGCCCGAAGACAGCTGAGATAGGCTCCAGCAACCCCCGCGACCCTAATGAGGAATAAGCGGTACGGAAGATGAGATGAGATTATTATTATTATTTCATATTTATTTATTTATTTATTTATTTACTTATTTATTTGGGGTTGTGTCTTGACTGTCATTAATTGGGTGAGCCAGCTCTGTCGGTTACCAAAACGCAGTGGCGGTCCGTGCATTTCACACCTAGGCCTTCAGTGAAGTCCTACTTAGTCCGACTTGAACAAATATCCCTCGTAATACCATAATTTATGACACAACGGCTGGAGATATCATTTACAAAAGCACACACATGCAGTACTGGGCGTGGCATCACCTTAATCGTCTACAACACAGGCTATTTTCCGGAGCAATTACACATCAATAAATCTGCATCAGCAATTAGAACTTGTCACTATACGTGATACTGCAAACACTTAAAAATAAAAGGAAATTTAAAATCATTTGTCCACAAACTTTTATGAAGTCCACCAAGAATATGCAATCTTTAACAAGATTTTACGCTAAATTACAAAATGTCAGTTTAATATAAGAAAAACAACAAGACGTTCACAAAACGAACTATTTGTTGAAACTAAAAGTAAACAAATTTTTTCATTTGTTCTTGAGAATAGGCTTACCTACATGCGACAGCAAGTTGTCCTCTCCTTCAGCCATTGTGGGTTAAAAAAGCGAGTAGATATACTTGGTTTTTCTGCTCAAGTTTCCGGGTCTGATCTGTTGTAGCTTGGTTGATTTGCATAGCGCTGCCTCCGCTGAGGGCTGAGGTAAAGTGAGTATCCAATCACAGGACGCGTACATGTCATGTTCAACGCGAGGCCCTCTAGCTGGCCTTACTGTGCCAACTCGTGATCTGATTGGCTATCGCAACTATATATCAACTACATGTGCCCGTTCATGTACAGCGCACAGACGCCCTCGCTGTTGATTCTGAAGGCGTCGGTCAGATTTCATACAGCCTGGCGACACAAGCTAGCTGAATTCTGATTGGATTAAAAACTCTGACCTAAAACTACAACACTGAAAGGAGCATAATCAAATGGATATAATGTAACATCAAGAAAACAGTATGTAGAATAATTATATATATATATTTAGAAAAAATACTTTTTTTTTAATGAAATTGACTTTTATTATAATTATGATAATGATGTCTGATTATGTTAGGCCAGCAGAGAAGGCCTTGCTGGCTCTGACGGCCCACCACTGCCAAAACGTATCAAGTTTGTTAGCAGGACTGCTGACTGTGGCTGGACTGTCTAATTTCCCATTGTCCTTGAATGCAACAAACGTCATTCCTTTTTAAGTTTCTTTTGGGCTTTTGTAGAGAAGACGGAGGGTCCCGTTGAGGAGAAGGATGCAGCTGAGCAAGACGGCAAGAAACAGTCGGAGCAGGACGTACGTCCTCGTTTTCTTCTTGAAATGGGCAACATGTATGAAATTGTCACACCCTCATTAGTTTGCATTCTTTTCGCAGACGTGTTCTGAGCCAGCGCATGCATGTGAAGAGGAGGAGGAGACGGAGGCAAACCAACATAAGGAGAAGGAACTTGCTGACGGCGACCAAAGCAAGGCGGCCTCCGAGGAGAAATCGGGAGGAGACGACAAAGAGGACAAACTGACAGAGAGGACAGCCACTCAGGACTCGCCTGAAAGTGAGAGTCAGCCCAAAGAAGCAGCAAAGCCTCCCGAGGGTGAAGACGGCGAGGTGAAGGAGAGCAAAGCAGGTTGGGATGCAAGGGGAACCGCTTCTCAAATCGTTGGGAGGGTTTAAGGGGGTAGATAGTCTGACCTAAATACAATCTGTTGCTTCAAAAAGTGCTGACCTACAAGCAAAAATGGACTTGGCTTGACAAATTGAAGCTCAATTTAGAACATGGACGTCACAAATCACCCCCCTCTCCTTTTTTCATTTTTCTTATTGTGTGTTGTTGGTTTCAGACGAGGTGAAAAGTGAAGACGCAGCTCCCGCGGACGCTCGCTTGAATGGCGACAAAGACGCGCCGGATGAATCGGAGGATGCCAGGAAGGAGGACAAGAACGGATTCAAAACCAAGTTCATGTTCAATATCGCTGACGGAGGCTTCACAGGTGACCCCCCCCCCCCCTCCTATTGGGGCACTCGTGGGGTGCAAAGAGCCAATACCAAAGCATACCCAAAACGGATGTGTTCCCATCTCAGAGTTACACACGCTGTGGCAAACGGAGGAACGGGCTGCGCTGTCGTCCGGCAAGATGGCCGACATCTGGCATCGCCGCCATGACTACTGGCTGCTGGCGGGGATCGTCACGTATCCTTTCCTTTCAGAGTCATTTCCTTTCCTTTCAAAGTTGTGGGATTTGCGTATTCCCCCTTGACTCAAGCGCAGGCACGGCTACGCGCGCTGGCAAGACATCCAGAACGACCCGCGTTACGCCATCCTCAACGAGCCCTTCAAGACCGAGATGCACAAGGGCAACTACTTGGAGATGAAGAACAAGTTCCTGGCACGGCGATTCAAGGTCAGTGTAGGGGGTGGAGGCGGTTAGGGTGACACCAATTGCCAGGGCTGAACAGAATTGTCTTTTATCCATTTTAGCGCGTTGTTACAGCTTCAGCTGTTGTTAAAGCGCTATATAAATGTCAGAGATGTTCGATCGGACACTGTGGACAAAGGCTCGAACACAGAAAGATTGTCCTTTACTGCCGGCAGGAGACGCAGCCATTTATGACAGACGGCCACATTCTGCAGCCCTCTGCCAAGCTATTTATTGAACATATATGCAAATTTAAGTGATACATTAGTAAAACATAGTTTTCTTGATTAGAATACCACACCCCTTGAGTTCTAAGCCCGAACAGCAGTAGGCAATAAAACATTGTCTTTTCCATGAACTGATACATTTGTAACCTGGCTAATGAGCTCTTCCTGTGAAGGAGTTTCAAGTCGTAAATTACTCCTGTGATAAAGGGGTTTCCCAACTCCTAAATTCTGTCCAAGGCCAGATCTCCTAGATGAAGATGACAGTTTAACAGGCTGGTTTCTCTCTGCTTCAATTGTGTACTCGAGTCACACATGTTCACTAAGCATATAACTGTCATGATCTGGTTGGCGACCAACGGGGGACACTGTCGGCCCCGCCTGCACCTGCACAGGTGCTGGTCGTCCCGATCAGATTGGCGACCAACGGGTAGCGACGTCAGCCCTGCCGGCAGCCTCGCAGGTGCTGGTCGTTATAATCACTGTCACTTAAAAGGACACCCGGCACGACCATCCGTTGTCGGTTCATTGTTTGCTGCATGCATTGTGTATGCTGTGCATGTGTTTGTTTAACCTTGGCGGACTTTTACTTTTGGTCTTCTTTTGATACTTTGTATTTTTTTCTGTTCAGATGATTTTGATGTTTTACATTTTGTTCCTGCTGACCTTTAATTTAATACAATTTGTCAAACAACCTCCTGCTCCCTCCTGCCTGCTTTTTGGGATCCGCACCCGCCTTCACCATCTTGCAAAACCTGACAATAACAGCATGAAACTTTTAAATATGATAACTTCTTATACTGTCTAATCTCTATCAATAAATCAATATGTATTGTATTGTATTGTATTGGATGTACAAACCTGACTTGGAACCTGAACCCTAATGCAAAACTTCAAAATCTGATCCTTGGCCTCAAACGCAAATTAGAAACCCTAACCCTTGACGGGAACCCTAATGACTTGAGTTTGGTCACCTTTTCTTGAACCCCTAATTTGAGATGTCAACCCTTGTTTGGAAGAGCAATCGAGTCCTGAAACATGGAGACCACTAAAACCAGATTTAAAATCCAAACCCTATCGAGAATACTTGAAAACCTGTCGTCTTATGTGTAACTTGAAATACGTTGGCGCAGTTGCTGGAGCAAGCGCTGGTGATCGAAGAGCAGCTCCGGCGCGCCGCCTACCTCAACATGAGCCAGGACCCTGGACACCCCGCCATGGCTCTCAACACCCGCTTCACCGAGGTGGAGTGCCTGGCCGAGTCACACCAGCACCTGTCCAAAGAATCCCTGGGCGGGAACAAGCCGGCTAACGCCGTGCTGCACAAAGGTCATCCTCAGCATCCATAATAGCGTCTTCAGTGTCCGTTTGTCTGTCTGTGTCGGTCTCCCTGTCAGCTTTGAGAATTAATGCAGCAAGCAAAATTTTGACTGGACTCAACTGACATGAAATGAGACATTTTTCTGTTTTGATCTTGTCGTCGCCAGAACGGTTGAAGAACATTTCCATTCATTTTTATGGTGAAGGATGATTTGAGATACAACCGTGAGTGTCCATGTGTGTGCGTGTGTGTATGCGCAGTGCTGAACCAGCTGGAGGAGCTCCTTAGCGACATGAAAGCCGACGTGACGCGGCTTCCCAACATGTTATCCCGCATCCCTCCCGTGTCGGCTCGCCTGCAGATGTCCGAGCGCAGCATTCTGAGCCGCCTCACCAGCCGAGGTGGTGAACCCCCCCCGCAGCAGGTGGCTCCATTGATATTTACATTTCATACACAATCACTGGTTTTGTATTAAATAATTCTTTTTGTCTCTCACTATTTATTTATTTATTTATTTTTATTAGACTTTCAACCAAGGAGGTTTCACCTGCTCCCAGCTGTACGGAGGCACATTTGGGGGGACTTTCAGGAGTTCCGGGGGCCAACCCATGGTCAATTACAGTCAGATGCCTCTCGGGCCATATGTCAGTGGTAAGAAAAAGACATTTCAATTGTTTTTGATTTTTGATTAGAAAAAAAAGGCACGTCTATATGGGGCTCGGTCGTGAGGAGGGGGGGGGGCATAATTCATAGATCAATGATCTCCATGGCCAACTTTGCACGTGGAGGTCCGCTTTGAGCGCTTTGATGCCCTGGATAGACTTCAGCAAATTATGGCTTCTTTTACAAAGTCTGTAGATTTAGTGCGTAGATTTAGACTGCTTTGTCTCTCGTGTTTTTGAATTTGTGCGGCAACCAACCCTGACGAATCTCAAGATAAATCCTCTTGAGTTTTGATTGTTTTAAAAGCACAAAAGTACTGTATTTTCCGGTGTATAAGGCACAACCAAAAGCCTTGATTTTTCTTCAAAAGATGATCCTGCGCCGTTGGTGTGCGTTATACGTGGGGTAAAATTAAGTCACACCAAGTCTTGCAACTACTGTTGGCAGCCACCGACTCCATCGCTCGCTCCAAAAGCCCCCCCCCCCGTAGAAGAAGTAGTGTGTAACCCCTGCATCTACTGGAAAACTTTTATATATTTATAGATTATATTTGGAAAACTTTTATCTATTTGGATATTACATGTACTTCGAAAACATTTTTTTATATATTATATGTGGAAAAATGTAATATATTTACGTATGTAATATATATATATATATATATATATATATACATATATATATATATATATATATATATATATATATATATATATACATATATATATATATATATATATAAAACGGGCGGCCCGGTAGTCAAGTGGTTAGCACACCGGCTTCACAGTGCAGAGGTCGCCGGTTCGCGTCCCGGTCCGGCCTCCCTGTGTGGAGTTTGCATGTTCTCCCCGGACCCGCGTGGGTTTTCTCCGGGTACTCCGGTTTCCTCCCACACTCCAAAAACATGCATGGCAGGCAGATTGACCACTCCAAATTGTCCCTAGGTGTGAGTGTGAGAGTGACTGTTGTATGTCTTTGTGTGCCCTGCGATTGGCTGGCAACCAATTCAGGGTGTCCCCCGCCTCGTGCCCGAAGACAGCTGAGATAGGCTCCAGCAACCCCCGCGACCCTAATGAGGAATAAGCGGTACGGAAAATGAGATGAGATGAGATATTTGGAAAACATTTTTTTATATATTATATTTGGAAAACTTTCATATATTTATATATTATATTTGAAAAACTTTAATATATTTATATATTATATTGGGAAAACAAATAGATATGTGTAAATTATATTTGAAAAACTTCAATATATTTATATATTATATTGCAAAACAAATATATATATATATATATTATATTTGAAAAACTTTAATATATTTATATATTATATTTGGAAAATGTATATTTTATATTATATTTGGAAAACGTTAATATATTTATTTATTATATTTGGAAAACATATATTTATATATTACATTTGGAAAACTTTAATATATTTATATATTATATTTTGAAAACATATATTATATTTGAAAAACTTTAATATATTCATGTATTATATTTTGAAAACATATAAATCTACATTATATTTGAAAAGCTTTAATATATTTATATATTATATTTGGAAAACATATATTTCTATATTTTATTTGGAACATTTTAATATATTTCTATATTATACTTTGAAAACAAATATTATATTTGAAAAACTTTAGTATATTTACATATTATATTTTGAAAACATATAAACATATATTATATTTTAAAAACTTTAATATAAATATATATTATATTTGGAAAACATATTTACATATTATATTTGAAAAAAATAATATATTTATACATTATATTTGGAAAACATTTATTTTATATTATATTTGGAAAACTTTAATATATTTATTTATTATATTTGGAAAACATATATTTATATATTAAATTTGGAAAACTTTAATATATTTATATATTATATTTTGAAAACATAAATCTATATTATATTTGAAAAGCTTTAATACATTTATATATGATATTTGGAAAACAAATATTTATATATTTTATTTGGAACATTTTACTATATTTCTATATTATACTTTGAAAACAAATATTATATTTGAAAAACTTTAGTATAATTAGATATTATATTTTGAAAACATATAAACATATATTATATTTTAAAAACTTTAATATACATATATATTTGGAAAACATATAATTATATATTATATTTGAAAAAAATTAATATATTGATATATTATATTTGGAAAACTTTTTCCATTTATTGAAGGTGCGCGTTATACTCCGGTGCGTCTTATGGAAAAGGTTTGAAAATACACCCTTCATTGGGGAGGTGCCTTATACTCCGGTGCACCTTATACACCGGAAAATACAGTAGTTCAACTTGCGAGGTGTGGCGGCGCTCGTTCCTGTTTCAGTCTTTGTTTTTGACTTTTTCCTTCCCGCTCCATCGTACGTGAACCATTCAGTGTCCAACGGTTCTCCCAGTGGTCACCTGGACAAGAAGACCTTCGAGTCCCTGCGAGACGCGGCCACACCCGATCTGAAGTCTGGCAAAGCTAGCGATGTCATCTGCATCGAGGACTGAGACGCTTTCTCTCTCCTGGTTTTTTTGTTTTTATTTTCATTTGCAGACGTATTGAATCTGAGAAATTGCACTTTTACCTTTGCAGAGGGTCTTTTTAACTTGATATATTTAACTGAAAAACCTCCGACAAGATGTCAGGACTGAGGTAAAATGTGACTGTCCTCTCTTCTTCGTTTTTTTTTCTCCCTCCGGTGGACATTTGATTGCAGTTTTGATTCTTTTGTGTTGTTGTCATTCATGTGGTGTCGTTTATTTTTGAGAGCTTCTTCATGGATGCAGTAAATGCTTGAAAGTGCGCCACTCGCCGGTCACACGACGGTCTTTACCTCACGCGGTGGTCTCCTTGGGGACACCTGCGGGACTCTAAATGCGTTGAGACGTGTTTTGTGAGCGTGATACTTCAGTTTTGAATGTTGGCTGCACTCTTTGGATGGGGGTGGGTAACCGAGGCCTGCGGGGGGCCGGATTTGAGCTCTCTTTGGGTCTGATTAATTTGCCTTGGTTCGCGGGGCTGCTAACCTGTGAGTGAAGGATTTCCCTTGACAATTATATTGATTCCCCCAACGTTAAAGAGGCATTTTTGTTATGACCATTTTGAGGACTGCGATGGGACCGTCAATGCTGTTTTGTCCTCGGTCCGCGGTGAAGACTTTTTTTGTGGTTTTGTTTCAAATCAAGAAAGCCGTCTGCTTTCTATGCTTGATGTCAGTTTAGCCACAGATCTGGTTTAGTGAAATCTAGAAAACTTTCTGATTTTGAAACCTGAATCCATCTTTGTTTTCGGGCAATGGGACCGTCGGTGCTTGCCTGAGTCCTCCACGATGGGATCAACAAATCTCAGTTTTTCATTTCTGTCCATTTGAAATTTTGCGTCAGTCTGTCAAACTCGAAATATATTGACTTGGAACCGAAATCCAGTTTTGAATATGAAATATGAAATACAGTAAAGTCTCGTTATATCGATATTCAAGGGAGTCCGAAAAAATATCGATATAACCGGGACTATCGATATATCCGACCCTGTTTGCATGTAATTTTCGCCGTGCGTGCATAGAAATAGTATCGATATAACCGGGACTATCGATATATCCGATATCGATATAACGAGACTTTACTGTATTAACAAGGCCTCCAATTTCCATAAACTCACAAAATTACGGTTTCGCTCCACAATCTGTGAAATGTGGTATGTGAGAAAATGTCAATCATGTCCTGTGAGATGATTGTCCCCCAATTCCCTGCCAGCATTTTGTTTATTTAATCCAAACTGTAATTCTTGTAATTCTTTTTTTTCTTACTTCGCACTATTTATTGTTTTCGTTGTTGTCGCAAGTGACTCGCTTTGCAGACAAAAACCTCAGAAACGTGTAAATAAAGCATCTAAATGGAATAAAAAAAATGAATGTCCGTCGCGCCATGACCTTGAGGGGACATCAGCGACAACATATTCTGATCACATGCAATCAAACTGGAGTCAGGATGAATGTACTGTCTACTAAAAACAAACCAACCAAGACTTCAGTCTAATGTTATAAATGTTGCGTATGTATATGCTTCTATTGAACATGGCTTCAAAAGCTAAAAAAAAGACCATGACGAGGCAGCTTTGGTTGCAGTGAATGCACAGCTTCTGAAGCTTTTTCTATGGCGGTTCACTTTGGGGTACGTGGGGTGTCCCAAGAGACACACAAGTACGTTCTGCGTCGGACTTGTACTTGTCAAGCGACTGGACGACCAAGTGAACGGTCATCTTTTGATTTGTACTGTGGATTTGTTTCATTGTGTTTTAATAAACTTCCGATGACACCTTTCTGTTTCCCGTTGCTTTGCCGAGCTGAGGAAAATGGCAAATTGCGTCCAATTAGATGAGGAGTTGCACTCCTGCTGCACTGATAAATGAGCAGAGAAATTTGTGAGCAAAGGAATTTGTAGTCGAGTTGTTTTATGAGCGTCTGGTGAGAATATCCAGCCACCCATTCATTATCCGAAAAAAAAAGATCGTTTTTTAGAATAAAAATAATCCTTTTTATTTTTATTTTTTATTATAATGTCGTTAAAGCCGAAAATATTACTTATGCTGCTATTAACTATATTACAAGGCACCTATGTAATATATTATTTAATTCTATTATCTTAGTGTGTTTGTAAAACTTTCTATTGCACAACTAGTGATTCGAAAACAGGAAGTGCCCCCCCGAGTCTGATTGGCCGTGATTCCCCTCACTCGCATACTTTGCTCCATATCCTCTTCCGGGATTGGTCCAAAAAAACACGCTTTGACACCTCCCATTGGTCACTTGCTAGCCATCGTCCTGCCCCGCCATTGGCCAGCGTCGCGTGAGAGCTCTCCCCGAGCCGCGGAGCTTTTGTGAGGCTGCCTGGGCAACAGCAACGCGGGGTCGCCGACGGTGGGAGGAGGGAGAAAAAGCGAAGAAAGGACTGAAAAGGGATGAAACCTGGGTGGAGGGGAAGCACCGCTGAAAAGGGGGAGATGGTTTAGCAGAACGAAGCGCGACGACTCACAGAAGCGGAGCCGGCTCGCGAAGGTGGCGTCCGAGCGTGGAGAACTTGCCGACGGCACACCGGACGAGGAGCCTCCAATGATGAAAACTGACATTTTGAAGGGACTTGACTTGGATTAAAGCAAGTCAGAGGACGTAGAGGTGAGCGAGGCCTTCGTTTTCTGATTTTTATCATTATTATTTTACTTTTTGCCTGCAGCGTTATTCAGGGGAGCGGGGAATAGCTGATGGGGAGGGAGCTGGCTGGTGGGTGCTTGGGGTCCAATGGCCTTGTTTTGAAGCGTAACGTTCAGCAAGGATGAGACTCTTGGTATCTGGACCCCCTTTTAACAAGGCCTGCATTTTGAGATCCCCTTTTTGTCCATCCTTTCATTTTCCTTCGGCGAGAGGCTAATCACAGGGCACAAATCTGAACCAAACATGGATGTCTGCCAACTACTCAGATTTGGTCAATTTCATCACAACACACAGTTAAAAACAAAACAATATTACGCGAGTCTCCCTTTAAACAAACACTGTTCAGCTACTCAAATATTGACGTTTCAAAACATATAATTTCCTGAAAAAATATGATTCCATCCAACAGCGATGACATGGGTCTGTCTTAATTTTCTGCTGGGGGAAGGAATGATGCCCTGTACACGGAGGTGCCAACATGGTCACATGCAGTCCCCTCCACAATTATTGAAACGGTAGGCTCGGTTCCCTGCTTGTTGTTGTTGTTCTATACTGATGAAATTTGGGTTTTAGATCCAAAATAAATTTGGCAACATTTGTGCAATCGCTATAGTGGATTTGAAAGCACCTGCCGACAATGGCAAATTGTTCTGTCCAGAGTTGTTTTAAACATCTCAGTACAAATCCGGGCCATGAAAAAAAACTTCATTCCTCAATTTTTGCCTCATATTCATCTTCTGAACTGACAACCAAATATCTTCAGTGTACAATGAAAACTGCAAGACATGTATCATGATTGTAGGACAGTTGTGAGGTGTGCTGTCGGTGTGACTCCGACAGGGGTCAGCTCTGAGCCCCTTCTTATTTGCTATGGTGATGGACAGGCTGACAGACGATGTTAGACAAGAATCCCCTTGGACGATGATGTTTGCAGATGACATTGTGATCTGTAGCGAGAACAGGGAACAGGTGGTGGAGAAACTAGAAATGTGGAGATATGCCCTGGAAAGGAGAGGAATGAAGATCAGTCGCAGCAAGACGGAATATATGTGTGTGAACGAGAGGCATCCAAGTGCAAGTGTGATGCTACAGGGAGAAGAGATAAAGAAGTTGGAGGATTTTAAGTACTTGGGGTCAACTGTCCAGAGCAATGGAGAGTGTGGAAAAGAGGTGAAGAAGCGTGTCCAGGCAGGCTGGAGCGGCTGGAGAAAAATATCAGGTGTGATGTGTGATAGAAGGGTTTCAGCTAGGATGAAAGGAAAAGTGTATAAAACAGTGGTGAGAACAGCCATGCTGTTTGGACTGGAGACAGTGCCACTGAAGAAAAGACAGGAAGCAGAGCTGGAGGTAGCAGAGCTGAAGATGTTGAGGTTTTCTGTGGGAGTGACCAGGTTGGATAGGATCAGGAATGAGTACATTAGAGGGACAACTCATATTAGAGGCTTTGGAGAGAAAGTCAGAGAGGCCAGACTGAGATGGTTTGGACATGTCCAGAGGAGAGAGAATGACTATATCGGGAGAAGGATGCTGAGCCTTGAACTGCCAGGCAGGAGACCGAGAAGAAGATCGAAGAGGAGGTTTATGGATGTGGTCAAAGAGGACATGAAGGTAGCTGGTGTGAGAGAGGAGAATGCACAAAACCGGACATGGACGACATTGATTCGCTGTGGCGATCCCTGAAGGGAAAAGCCAAAAGGAAAAGAAGAAGACAATGAAAACTATGGAATTGAGAGACTCATCTTTTGGACAGGGATGTTAGACTTGGGAGTCACAGGCTGGGAAGTTAAAAGGGAAGAAGCAGTATCCTGATTTGCATTTCCTCCATCTTATAGGAGGGTAGTGGGAGGAGGGGGGTCACTGTATCACATAGTTGTGTTCTTAGTCATGGCCCAATCCATTCACACACCCCCGGAAGCCTGCACACGGACAGGCCTCCATTGATGGGCCTGAAGGCTTGCTTGACAACAGCATCGATCTGGCAAATATTGCCCAACGGTTGTGGATGCCCTCTTCACAACAAGGGAAGGCAAAATTGTACGTTTGGGAGACTTTGTGGCAGATGTGTGTAGAGGATTTTTTTGGGGCAGATTGTCCCAACTGTGTTGAATGGGGTCTCGGTCATCCAAACACAAACATTTGGCTTCCACAAACTTCAAAAAGTCTTTCTTGGATTAAGAAAGTGATTCGATATGAGTATTGTCACACTGACTTTTTTGAATGATAATAATGACAATGTCAGCTTGCCTTAGCATCAACTTACTAACTTTCTGGTTTCATTTGTAACTCACAAATAAGGCCCGGGTCAAAAATTAAACGGAACAGTTCACCAGCTGACATTTTGTTTATTTATTTATTTATTTATTTATTTATTTGAATTATTCATAGTTTTGCAGATTGCAATTCAAGACAAAAAATACATTCATCCCCCTCCTCAAATGGCCAATTACTAAACATTGAACAACAAATAATGAAGGCTTGATTCATGTAAAGTAGCCATACTGCCATTTATACCGCAACTAATGAGAATGATAATAATAAATGACCATTTTAATTTAATGTCTGATGATCTGCATTCCTATTGACCCGCTTAAAGGACAACCGACGTCTCCGGACAAGTTGTGTCCATAATTTGTAAAATGGCTTCAAATGACTTATACTGAGCGTATTTTACAAAGATTCCACCGCATATAGCTATATTTTACATTTTAAGACTGGCGCTGAATATTCCGGAAGTCTTGTTTTTGAGTTGGAGACGAGTCCTCACCCTACGTCACTGAAGGAACGCCCATGACTGAGAAAGGACATACCTTGCATCACCTCAATGCATTTGGTGGTACTTTGTTTGGTCTGAAAACCTCGTGTTGCACCAAAAAGCCGCCATTAGAGGGCGACCAAGCTCCATGGAAGGAATTTATCAGCCTTTGGAAACGGGCTGATTAATTCCTAACAGGAGCTTGGACGCCATTTTCTGCCTCTTTTTGGGTGATACATTTCCCCCCAATTTTGCCTCAAAATGGCACTGCATAAATTCTTTAATCGATTGCAAACACGTATGCTTTCCTCTTCAGAACTATTTGAATCATATTCATAACTGGATGTGTAACAAGATAGCATATTCTCAGAATCTGAAGCCATTGTTTTGATTCTCCAGCAATGCAAGACGTCCTGGCGTGACGTCACAAACTGGGGGCGGGACTTTCTGAAAATGCCCAATTCGCAGCTCAATTTTTTTGCAGATATTGGACACTGAGTCATTTTTATTGGTGTTTTGCATTTGAATAAAAATATACTGCATGTTTTGGGTATTTTAGATGCTATAAAACATTTTTCTGATGTCAGTTAAAATACAAAAAACTGATGTTGGTTGTCCTTTAAAGTGACTTGCGATAACCTCTGTTGCAAATTGGTGCAATATCCACACATACACACAAAACACAAAAAAGGACATGACTTCATAAGTGTGGGGGCGGGGCTAAACTGTCAAAGTGAAACTTGCGTCGGTCATAAAAGCGTCATAATTCCAACCCTTTCAAACAAACTAACTCTTGGCAGAAACTCAAGCGCTCCCAATGTTTGTAACATCCCAATTGTTTCGATTCCTTTGCCGCAAGATGAATACGGTTTGACCAAACCATTCAGCTCATCCATGTCTTGCCACAAGAGAGAAAGACACTGCAATGGGTGCACTGCACCATTGTTCTGAGAGCACAGATGGGTGACCTTGTCTTGACTGTGACAGCAGCAGCGTCGGCAGTACTGCCGACCCCTCCCAACACATCCATCGCTTTCGTCAAGTTATTTGCAAGGCCGTGTTGCTAACATGCAGCAAAGCAGGTTAAAAACACGCACGCACACACACACGCACACACAGGCACACACACACGCACACACGCACACTTACACACACACACGCACGCACGCACACACACACACACACACACACACACACACACACACACACACACACACACACACACACACACACACACACACACACACACACACACACTCATGACAGGTGCCCCATTTCGGCTCCCTGGGAGAGTGATTGGTTTTTGTTTCCCCAAACACTGACTCGCGACAAAATACAGTGATCCCTCGCTACTTCGCGGTTAACTTATCGTGGCTTCAGTGCATCGTGGATTTTTTCTCAGGGGAAAAAAACTTTTTTTTTAATTTTTTATTATTAATCGCATGCAAATGTGCAAACAAACAAAGTAAAAGACACAACACTGCAAACAACACTGCTAACAACACTGCAAACAACACTGTAAACAAAGCAGAATAAAATCAAACACACTGGCTTTGAACAGCTCATGGAGCAGAATGCTCCATGAACTGTTCTCTATTCTCAAAAAAAAAAGAAAGACAGAAAAAGAGAGTGCCAACAACTACCGATAACAATGTTCTTCTCTCGGAGAAAGACTCCTTCAGTAGAAAAAGACGCTACAGTGCAGCGGAGTCAGGACGAATAGGCACAGCAGCAAAATATTGTTTTACAACACCGTTCTTTATTTTTTGTTTCATTCTGCCGTATGTACAGTTTTGCATCATAAAATAAAAATAAATTAAAAAAAGATGACTACATTATACTTCGCGGATTTCACCTCTCGCGGGCTATTTTTGGAACGTATCTTCCGCGATAAACGAGGGTTGACTGTAATGGAATTATTCGCTATCACCATAATTTCCGGACTACAGAGCACACTTAATTATAATCCTCACCCAGTACAATTTTAAAGGAAAAACAATTTCTTGTTCTTTTCCTTTCGGCTTTTCCCTTCAGGGTCGCCACAGCGAATCAGTGTCCTCCATCTTCAGAGGTTTCATTTGCATGTTTTTTCTGGCCAACCTTTGACGTCGGATACCTTTCATTTTGTACATACATAAACCGCACATGTCTATAAGCCGCATGTTTATAAAGATAGACGGTACACAGAAAAAGTTTTCAACGTTTTCCTAACATACCTTAACTTTTCTTTCAAAACAGTGCCTGTAACGCGGCAGTAACACAACAAGCTTTACAGTCGTAACACAACCCTAACAGGGATGTTTAAAAAAACATGCCAGTAAAAGTCACTGAGATGCGGCAGTAACACAGCAGCAACACATTAGCAGTCGCTAACAAGTCTGAGTACAAAAAACATACCAAGTCACTGAGACATGGAAAAAAACAGACTACAAGCCTGTGACAAAAGTCGCGCCTTATAGTCCGGAAAATTACAGTAGTTAAAATTAAAAAACAAAACATGAGTAATTGACTGCCAAACCAAACATTTTGATTGTTAAAAAAACGGACAATAACAATTCCTTTTTACGTTTTTACACAAAGACATTCAGTCTTAACCTTCACTGAACTCATTCAATGCCAGTCAATGTGCTAATGTGTCCACTGCAGTGCCAGGAATTTTGTCATTTTCACTCAAATTGCAGGACCCACAGAATACTGATTTTTAGGACTACATAAACATTTAATACAGCATTAGAAACCTTACTCTCTTCTTTCAACAGAAAAAAACAATTAATTCCTAAATTATATGGGTCGAGAGTTATCTGTGCTTGAAATTAGCATATTTGACAATAAAGCTGACTTTGACTTTGAAATGTGTGTGCTTAAAAGTTTATTTCGAGTTTACCTGGTTGTAGAGTTATCTGCATTGAAAGTGGGGGTGTCTGTACAAAAGGTAAATGTTGCCCTTTTGTGGGAGGGGAAAAATTGCCAGATGTCTGACCGAAGCTTGAAACGCACCCCCCTGCAGGAGAACAACAAAAAGCCAGAACAAATTCGGGAATGGCACTCCACGTCATGCTTTTCAATACCCGAATACATTCGGGAATGGCATTAAATGACATAAGTTTGCATGTGCGATGTGACGTACATTTATGCTTGCCTATTTAATATTGTTTCCTCACTCATACAATTGGTGTGTGTCATGGGAACCTGCGTTGATGTTGAATTCCACGATTGTTACGATTTTATTTTGATGTGTTAGGATTTTCGTCATTTAAATTGTTTTGCTGCCACCTTGTGGCAGCAATATGCATTCCCAAAAGGTGGCAAATACAGTGATACCTTGGCTTATGAACTTAATTGGTTCCAGACAGTGTGTAAGGCAAAAAGTGTGTATCCCAAAAATTTATTTCCCATAGAAAACCATCAAAATGAGAATGATCTGTTCCCAGATCCCCATAAAACATAATTTTCTAGCCTTAAGACTACACAAAATATATCTCATTTTATGTATAATAAATGTGCATTGGTATTATACTTAAAGAAATAAACTGCACAGTATAATAAAGTCGTTTTATTTACCTTTGTGATGGTCATTGATGGCTTGATGGAATGGAGTGGCCGGTTTCATCAGCATTAAACACTTGTTGAGGAACGTAACCTTCTTCTTTCACCATCTTGAGGAATGATCCCTTATAGATGCTTTCTCTGTGATGATTGTATCTAGTTCCTCCTCAATTGTGTTCTGCTTAGCTGGGCTCATAGCTTTTTGAAGGGCAAGTGTACAGATGGCTTGTGCGGGTTGTTTGTGCAGCCTGATTGATGGGATATTTTAACCTTGCAGTCTACACTCAGGCTTTGAACTATCAAAGTTGAAACTCTCTCTCACTGTCGTCTGCCTGTCTCTTTAATGTTTAAACGACCCCCCCTCACTGCTGCTTTCTTGACCAATCACGTGGCTATAACCGAAGACTGGGGGCATGGAATAGAGGACAAAAACAGTCGGCTGCCATTTTGTTGTTAGAAGACACATCACTTATTGGGGCAGCTCCGTGTATGAAAAAAGTTCGGATGCCAAGGAAAAGTTCGTATGCCAAGGTAAAAGTTTCATAAATGTAACGCTCGTAAACCGAAATGTTCGTAAGCCAGGGGTTCGTAAACCGAGGTATATCTGTATTCATGTTGAAGCAGATTTGCATGCCTCACCAGTGGTTTGTGCGATCTTTCTGTGCCAAAAGACTGCAAATGTGGTGGTCAAATCGTACCTGTAGTTTAAATAAATAAAGAACAAACAAACAAAAACGAAAATAAATAAACACATAAATAAATAGGTGTGAGTGTGAGAGTGACTGTCTTTGTGTGCCCTGCGATTGGCTGGCAACCAATTCACGTGTCCCCCGCCTCGTGCCCGAAGACAGCTGAGATAGGCTCCTGCACCCCCCACGACCCTAATGAGGAATAAGCGGTACGGAAAATGGATGGATGGATGGATAAATAAATAACCATCTAAATAAATAAACAAACAAGAAAATGAATAAAAATACATAAATACATAAACAAATAACCAACAATCACAATATAAATAAACAAATAAATCAACAATTAATAAATTAACCCTTTACTGCCTGAATTATTTTCTACTTAGAATTTTTTTCTGTTCAGTTTTTATGGTCACTGATGGATATAATAACATACTAGTAGCTTCCTTTTTTATTATTTTTCAATAATGTAGAAAATTTGAGCCTAAGAAAATTTGTGCCTAATTTGACACAATCGTCATCGTCACCTATATTGAGTGGGTGCCTTTTTTGGAACATATGTCAAGTGCAACTTCAAAGACTAGACCTTTACCCATATGACATCTTTTTATTAAAATAATAAAATACATAAAATATTTACATAAAATACATACATAATTTACATAAAATGTTTACATAAAAATACACAGTTCCTTTACAGATAAAGAAAACTAGCTAATAACCATGGAATAATGCAAAGCAGTTCTTGTGATGATTGAAACAAAGATTTACATTGCATTTTTTTGCTGTAAATATTAGTTTTCACCGAGCATGTGCCATGCTTGCACCTGTTGCAGTTCTTTGCAACATATGGAACATGAGCTATGTTGTCAAACCGAATACTGTATCATCGGCGGGAAAAGAACCTCAATGTCTTTTAGCTGTGGTTCAGCTGAACAATCGATTGAGCTTCACTGTGCCACAACACCAGATTTTTCTTGTTGCCAAATGTTGGAGTAAGGGGATAGATGTAAACCAATTATCAAAATACAATCAATGATTGTTTCCTGGTTGGATGTTTTGAGCCAAATGGAGCACAACATTTGAGGTCACTTTCAGATCGGGAACCTTGGAGTCACTGACTGGATCTAACGTTCCGGTATATGGAATGCATACATGTAGCCATCATAACCTGCCAGCACAAACAACTTGAACCCCCAGTTCATTGGTTTATTTGGTAGATACTGCTTGAGTGTAAATCTACCTTCATAGAGTACAATTTGTTCATCAATTGACAAACTCTGTGACTTGGGTAATTCTTGAAACTTTTATCATTGGCCTTACTTTGTGCAAGGGATCATAATTTGGCCTTTCCCGAGTTCCTTGTTTTGTGTTGTCTGCTATAAGCAAGTTCCTTTTTATAATTTCGAAGTGATCCCTTGACATACAGTACATTCTGCAGCATAATCAGTTATTGGAGATAGCTTTCAAGCCCAATGCATCCGAGTGTTTGGTCATTTTGAGATTGAGAAACAATATATCAATCCCAGCCACTTCTCAAGCTCTTCTTTGGCGAGACACAGGGACTTATTGATGTCATTTTGCATTGCATATAATTTCAACTGTTCAACAATAATATCCATCATTTTTTCATCGAAAATCCTTTGAAAATATTTGAATAGTGATAGTTCATCAATGCAACAGTCACGACTGTCCGATGCCAAAATGTCTTCATCAACATGGTCATCTATTTCATTCTCATCAGGATCTGGAAAGATATACAGTACATGGGTATTTTAGAAAAACATATGGGCACAGCAACATTCAAAAAAGCAAAAACTATACCAAACTAACCATTTGATCTCAATGCTCTGATCCCCAAATAAAATATAGACTTTTAGCTTTTCCTGTATTTTTTTTCACATAAACTTGTAAGTGTTGCACCTGCTCCTACCATATTTCACGGTCTTTTGGAAATAGGAAGTGTTAAATTTGTACCAGACATTATGATGAAAATGTTTAAGTTTTCTAATTTCTGTTTAGTAGATAACAAAAAAAACATATGGACCTCCGTTTCAATAATTATATTGAGAATGCAAAGCTATGAGGTACAGCTATTAGTGTAAAACGCACCATTCACTTACAATTATTCGCATCGGGTACCCAGTCAGAATCAGAATCAGAATCAGAATACCTTTATTCGTCCCGCAATGGGGAAATTTGCAGTCCACAGCAGCAATTGAAGAGGGATGGGGTTGGGGTGGGAGTGATCATGAAAATAGCGTTAGCACGCCGAATGTTCTACATTCGGGAAACAACTTATTTTTAATATTTCTTGGTAAATAAACACGTTAGCGTTAGTTTATGTATTTCAGTATCAAGGTAAACCTCTTCTGAATAGCTCATAAAATCGTCACAACATATACTTACGTGATATTTGATCCATGACGATAAATAGAAGGTGCTTTGAAGATGGAGGAGCGCACGTTGTGTGGCGTAAGAAGGAGATGATGTCACTGACGCTCTTAAAGGCAAAGCTGCACATAACCTGTTTTAAAGGGACATGTAACTTGTGCTGCATCAGTTCCAATCGGCACTTGAACTGCTACCTTTAATTTTTTCGATCTATAAGCACTTATCTTTAGTGTATCAAATTTGACCCAATCGTCTGTAAACGGTTAATACATTAATAAATTAATGTATGTGGTATTAGCAAGGTATGAATGAATGAATGAATGAATGAATAGATAAACAGAACACCCCAAAAAACATGATGTATTGTCAGCCAGTCAAGGGACACCTTAGTCCATAGCCTGGACATGTAACCATGACATATGATGTCATGTAATTTTCAGCCCTCAACCCCCTCTCAATTTCTTTCTTTCTTTCACTCGCTCTCTCAGCGTTTTTTTTTCTCCCTGTGGGCCAAAGGCGTATCCTACTTTGTTTACTCTGTGATATGATATTCCAAAGAATCCAAATTAGTCTGAATCCAACATACGCTCATTGTAGTGAGTCATGGTTTATGATGCAATGGGCCCTGTGTGGCCTTTTTTTTCTCTCTTTGAGTTCTGACTGCCTCGCAATCACGTTGTTGATCCTCGGACAGCCAGTCGATGATATATCAGGTCTGTCCTCCAAAACTTTGCTTTGGGTTGAAGCTAGCTAGCTTCAACCCAAAGCAAAGTTTTGGAGGACAGACCTGATATATAGAAAGTCTTTTTAGCAAAGCGGAAGGAAACGCAGCAGAATCGTCGACTTTCGAGCACCCTTTTGGAGGCCTCGTCTGCTGAGTATTGTGCAATTGTTTGTTCCGAACAAAGTCCCAAAACTTGCGTTTCCTCATCTGTGACTCTCTTTTACACTTTGCTAATGATTTGTTTGATGTCGTCATTTGTTCTCTTGCGGAACTTTTTACAGCCACTTGGTGCACTCTTGCTTTTTTTGTGTGTGTCTTGTGACAGATTTACATGTTTGTAAAGTCTTAAGTGCTCCTCATTCTAAGGGGTCCAGTGAAAACGACTTCAGTCTGCTGCTTTCGACCTGGCTTATGTTGCTGCCGGGAATGGCATTGTTGCGTTCCAGCAGCACAAATTCGAAGACAACCAGGAGCTCGGCATGCCTTTGCATGACAAAAGAACCCTTCGGACCATTTGGCAATCCAACAACAAAATATCTTTTAATACTTCTGGTAGTATATTCCAGGACAAATTATTCCTGAAACATTAATGTATGTTTGCGATCATTTTGGAGAGGGATTTTGAATCTACCAATAGATGCCACAATATGTCGCCAAAGCTGTATTTCTTGATTTTTCGATCATAAATGTGATGCGATATTCACAATATCAGGACATATTTTGGAATCTTCTGTCTTTTCATTATGTCTTCTTTATATTTTGCTACACCCCGTCCCCCATAACATGCATGACGTTGCGCCAACTACATTGAACTGACAATTTTTCAAAAATGCTTGATACCTGTATGACGATTCAACTAAGCTTGGCAGAAAATGCAGATGCCGCATAAGCTCAGCTGCAGCGACTCGTTGGATAATTCGCAGAGTTAATCGCACTCATTTGCATTTCAAACACATCTTTTAAATATGCGTCCTGGGGCATTTGTAAGAGTTCGGTTTAATCTTAAATTGACGACGTGTTATGCCACAGAAGAACACTTTATGTATATATGGTGTGTTGTAGCTGTGGATCTTCAGGTCACGACTGGAGAAGCTACAAATCATGCCAATTTGATTTGACGCACAGGCGCTAATTTCACACGATGCTTGTATGCAAATCGTCACAAAGTTTTGTACATCTTACGTGACCTGTTCGATCAAGTCACTTGTCAGTATCAATCCACTTTTTAACACATTTACTCAACATTGAAAGGGCGTTTATTTTCCAAGAGTCTTATGTAGGTCAAGGCATGGGTGTGTAGAAATCTCCATTATGTCATCTGATCTTCTTCTTCTTTTTCTTTCGGCTTTTCCCTTCAAAGGGTCGCCACAGCAAATCAGTGTCCTCCATCTTTAGAGGTTTGATCCGCATGTTTGTTTTGGCCAAGCTTTTACGTCGGATGCCCTTCCTGACACAACCCTCTGTATTTATCCGGGCTTGGGACCGGCACAAGAAGGCTTATGTCCCTTTGTGGCTACAGAACAAGCAACTCGCTCGGTAAAAGGCTCCCAAACATCATCTGATCTCACTCCCCCCAAAAGATGGAGAATAGCTTTTTACTCTGTTCACTCCCGAAACTGTTTGTTTTGTCCAAGCAGGAGTCCTTTTATCACTTGCCCAAAAGCCTTTCATCTCCCAAAAGCTGCACGGACTCACCTGTCAGCGTGAACGTGGATCAATTTTAACACTTTTTTTTGTGCGGCAAGTGCACTTTGAAACATTTCTATCTGTCATCCATCCTACCATTTTCCACACCACTTACCCTGAAAATTTGCTGCAGCCTATCCAAGTTGACGACGGACGAAAGGCGTACTACGCCCTGAATTGTTTGGCTGTCAGTAGCACGGAACACCATAAGTTAACTGCTCCTTCTTCCTAAATAATTTGTTTAACTTCCTATACTGTATATTAGGTTAAACCATCAGTAAACCACAATCTGTGATCACTTCTCTGTTTTGTTGCCATCTATTGACATTTGTTGATAACGGCAATTACCAGAATCGAATTTATTGGCCAAGTATGTAAACACACAAGGAACACAAAAAGGCATGACTTTCCGCGTTACAACCCGCCCAGAGGGAAAGTGGAAATAAATTCCACTTCCACCACACTTCAGGAGTTGAGGGCAATGACAAGGTAACTCAATTTAATGTGAAAATGAACTGCAAGAAGATATGGCAGAAGGAACAGACAAACCACCCTTAATGAAGTCTTATTGACTACATTTTGGATTGGATTGGATATGCCTTTATTAGTCTCACAGTGGAGAAATTTACATTGGACAAGTTTTCCTACAATTGTCTTTTTTTTTGCGCTTAAAAAATGGACAAAAAGACCATAGACAAATCTACGTTTCTAAAAATAAGCCTGACCTGGACTAGGAGGCACCAGCCATTTTCTTGATATGTGAACATATCCATAATGGCCGTCAGCGCACAGGGACATTCCACTGCAAGCTAAGGCGGTTCATCTCGGCACACGCATCCAGAAATTAGTCAGCAAGGTTCAGGCGCGAGAACGTGTCGGAGCTCGTTTGTCGAAAGCCAAAACTCGTGATTTGTGTACATCAGAACTGGAAGAAGTCACGCCGCGATGTGGTTATGAATCTTGGAGGGAAGCGCTGTGATGGAAATCTTTGTGTTTTAAAGTCACATGGGAATGGACAATGTGGATTTCATCTTTAAAACTGCTTCAGCAATTAGCTAGCTCAATGGTTTAACAGGCCTGCTGACTCTGGTCTTGGGGTGGCACCAAGTTCCTGACACAGGAACGAGATTGTGGAGAACACAGACCCCATGGTCTGTGGTGGTTGACACGGCAGTATGCAATGTCAGATACAGAGTCAACATGATTTTATATTTCAGCAACCTTTGATTCCCGATGAGAGCATTTCCAGGTGAAATGAATCATTTAAAGAGAATGAAACTTTTAAGAGGGTGTGTCCGGTATCAGCAAAATAATAAGTCTCAACACGTGTCCTTGTGGAACACCACGCTGATCTGTAAAATACACTGAAGGGTAGTATATTAATCTAAAAGACAAAACTGTGGCTCAAGAGCTTCCAGACAGTGTTCAGGAACATTCTGTACTTGCACATCTACCTGCAACCACATTCCATATTTGCCAGAGTATTTGTCAAAATGGAAATCTTCCATCCTTCCACTCTTCTTTCAGACGTTGTGCTACCAAGAGGAAGTGTCGTACTACTTTCACACGAGTGCCGTCAAAGCACAGAGCTGTCAGCCGTTGCCCAAGTGACCCGCGAGCTAATGAGTAGTGCAGTGACAAATGCCGAAACAATGCTTTTCTGAAGGCCCAACCGACGTTTTCTCTCCACAGAAGGGTCATTGTTGCTAGCTGGGGGCAGTGAGTGGGGCAGCTGGAGAAACTGGGGGGGGGGGGGGGGGAGGATGAGCCGTGGAATGTCCTCTGCTTGTAAACGGAAATCATTTCTGAAGCAAATTTGACTTTTTGCTTCGCTGAGGTTCATTTGATCACAAACACACAAACACACATACACACAAACAAACAAACACGCACACGCAAACCCACACAAACACACAAATATACACACACGCAAACGCACACACGCACACACACACACACACACACACACACACACACACACACACACACACACACACACACACACACACACACACACACACACACACACACACACACACACACACACACACACACACAAAAATGAATGAATAAACAATAAGTAAATACAGTGGGGGCTTGGCTTATGAACTTAATTGGTTCCCAGACAGAGTGTGTAAGACGAAAAGTGTGTATCCCAAAAATTAATTTCCCATAGGAAACCATTAAAATGAGAATAATCCGTTCCCAGGGCTCCATAAAATGTAATTTTCAACTAAATTAGCCTTAAAACTACACACAACATACATACATTATTCTATGTATACTAAATGTGGTATTGTAATGAAAGAAATACACTGCACTGTATAATAAAGTCACTTTATTTACATGTGTGATGGTCGTTGATGGCTCTTAATTGACACCTGTTGCTTTCTGTCTTGTAAGGTCTTACGAAACTGAGGCATCACATTATCATTATGTTGATGATTCTCATAGCCACAGTCTTTTCTGGATGAACAAGTAAATAAACAGACAACCAAACAAATACATATATCAAAATGCATGTCTTGATTCTGCACTATGTACAGTTTGTTTTCTCTTATGGAACGGTTTTGCACATTTACATTTGCACAGTATACAGTTGACATTTTTATTTTGTTATGCTTAGAATATCTTGTTTTCTATCCTCTCACCCCACCCCAACTCCATTCCTTTTCAATTGCTGCTGTGGACTGCAAATTTCCCCATTGTAGGACGAATAAAGGTATTCTGATTCTGATACATAAATAAATACATACATAAATATACAATACACAGCATATGAAACTGACTTCAAAGTGGCCCTGCAAAACCCAATGGCACCGTCAAAAAGCGGCTGTAGGAACGTTACGAGCTCTGTAATCGTAATCGTTTAGATAAAGCCATAAGTGCCAAGAACTTCGGTTTCTTTTTGCAATCAAGACACGTCCATGTGTCCTGTAGCGAGCAGCCGAAAGAATGCTTTGGGCGCGGGAAGGCGGCTCGCATTGATTAAAATGCAAAGCAGATGCGACGTCTCACCGGGCGCTACGCTAACACGAGCGAAGAGGTTGTCGCACAAAAAATAAAAAAAATCACATTTTGTCGCGCGGGGAAACAATTAGCGTGGTTATTAAAAATGTAAACTGCGCTCTGTGGTTACCAAAAGTCAAATTTAACCACAGGCCCTTTTAATAGTCAGAAATGGTTCTGCTTTGTTGAAGGAGCAATGTGATTTAAATGTCAATGGGGTCACTGCTTCATTGTACTTCAGGTCCTCATAAAGAAGGAATTTTTAGTCCTCGATCCCATTACGTGGTGAGCTAAATGGATCCATTCTTAAGTTTGAAAATAAAATACAAAAAAAGTATTTCATTGATTTTTAACTCATTCACTGCCATTCCTGAATTTATTTGGGAATTGAAAATCATGAAGTGGAGCGCCATTCCCGAATTTGTTCAAGTTTTAGTTTTTCTTGCGGGGAGGTGCCAATAAAGCGCTGGTCAGACCTCTGGAAATGTTTTTCCCTCCCACGTGGGGGCAGGATTTGCCTTTTGTACAGCTGCCCTCATTTTAAGCACAGATAACTCTCGACCCATATAATGTAGGAATTAACTTATTTTCTGATGAAAGAAGAGAGTCTAAGGTTTCTTACGCTGCATTGAACGTTTATATAGTCCTAAAAGTCAATATTCGGTGGGTCCTGTAATTTGAGTAAAAATGACAAAAACCCTGGCACTGGAGTGGACACATTTTTGCACATCATCTGGCAGTGAATGATTTAATAATCTTGGAATTATTTCAACATGTAAACAACTTTCATAATAAGATACTTGGAATTGGTATAATATTGCTTAATAGGTCTGTGTAAGCTCTCAGTCGTACAGGAGTGGTCATTCGATGAGAAGGTTTCTTCAGCCGTCATCTGTACTTTTTGTACTCATCTGTACGGCTGAAGAAACCTTCTCATCGATGGACCACTCCTGTACGACTGAGAGCTTACACAGACGTATTGCTGCGAAATTTGGGAGAGACATCCTTCTGCTGGTATGTAACTTAGAAAAGGCCACCTTTAAATTAGCTGACTTAAAGAACCACCTCAGATTCAATCTTAGATGTAGACAGAGCCGGTTAATTCCTAAATGCTTGAAGCAAGCACACCTGGAACCCGGATATTTAGCCGATAAAATGCAACAAAATTATACTAGGAAAATACTAAATTTGCGAATTAGGAGACTTAACATAGAGATAAAAAACAAACAGTCAGAAATAGAAACTTATTATCAGCGATTACAAACTAAACTTACCCACAAAATCTATCAGGAAGTGTGTGAATTTACTAAATCCGGATATATGAGGCACCACAGCAAAACCAAAGAGAGACAAAAGGATAAATTTCAAAAATTACTTTTCCTGAAACAATCTCAGCTACTGGTAAACACGTGAAAAATTAGGAATGAGCAGATTTCAAGGGAGAATTGGATCAAAAATTTGTCAGACAGAGCTCTCTCAGAGACAAAAAAGGCGGTACTAACCAAATGTTTAAATTTCTCAGTAACTCCTAAAACAATACCTACAATAGATTACATCACAGCTACTGAATTATTAAAAATAACAAACTTTCGTATGCAGAGGCAGATGATCTACGCGTTAAAATATCAGCCCTTCTCAGTAGTGCCAAACTACCTGCGTCCAACATAACATTAGAAGAGAGAAAGGCGTTAACTACTCTACAAAAAGACAAAAATATTACTATTTGGCCAGCAGACAAGGGCAGATGCGCAGTGCTTCTCACCACATTGGATTATGAAGACAAAATAAATAGGTTAATCAGTGATTCTAACACTTATGAGCAACTAAAAAGGGACCCTTCCAATAAGTACGACTGAGAGCTTACACAGACGACCCTTCCAATAGATACAAGAAAGAAATGATAGACTGTCTCCAAAAGTTAGAGAAAGGAAAACATATATACAAACAGATGTATTTTAGATTATACCCGGGAGAGGCCACGCCATCTATCTATGGCCTCCCAAAAATAGATAAAGAAGAGGGGAGCCCTGTGGCGTCACCGGTGCGAATCGCAGCTTTAAGCTTTAATGTCTTTCAATTCCTTGATCTCCTTGATGTGCGTCTCACCCTGAATCATATCACAGGCTTGAAAATGGTATAAAAGCAGCTGTCGTGGGACAGGGAGATTCAGACTCATCTCGGACTCAGACCCAGACAGACGCACCGCTCGCAGAGACCTGCTCAGCATCGCACAGAGTTTCACAGCACGACTTGCTCGACTCCACGCCACGATCAAGCTCTGCGCATCATCTGCCTGGAAGATCTGACAACGAACTTCCTTACAAATAAAGAGAAACATCAAACTCTTTATTGGCAAAAACATCAAACTATTGGCAATAAAGAGTTTGATGGTTCTCTTTATTTGTAAGTAGGTTCGTTGTCAGATCTCCCAGGCAGGTGACGCGCAGAGCTTGATCGTGGCGTGGAGTCGAGCAAGTCGTGCCGTGATGTCCGTCCGACGCCCGGCGTGAGCCGGGCGCCTGTGCGGAGCTTTGCAAGTCTCTTTGAGTCTGTGAGTCCGAGATGAGTCTGAGATGATTCTGCCCCGTGGTTCGCCCAATCTCTCTTATTATATATTATTATATTATTACTATATTTATTTATGTATTTATTTGTTTATTTATGTTTTTTATTATTATTGTTATTGTTATCGTTATCGTTATCGTTATTGTTATTGTTATTGTTATTATTATTCTTTTATTATTCAATTATTCTTGTTTTTTTATCATAATGACGCCTTCTAATGTTTGCTCTTTCTCCATATGTTCAGGAGCCATGTCCGCCGCCTTGTCTCAGCCGCTGCCAAAGCAGGACAAGGAGGTGGAGGAGGAGGAAGAGGATGAGGAGCAAGGCGAGGAGTTCGTCTTTGACGACAGCGAGGACGAGCAGGGGCCCCAAGGGGTGGCCGGCGACTCGCTTCAGTTGTCAAGTCCGGAAGTCCCAGAGACGTGCGAGGATGCGTTGCTGGCTGTCAAAGACGTCACGTCACGGGAAATAAGCGCCAGCCAGGATGGTGAGGCATTTCTCATCGGCATATCGGACCTTCCTTTGAAGGCTTGGTCGGCTGTTGTTCTGAAATAAATTAAGCACTAAGTTACAGCGCCTGCTGGAATTGGCAATATGACTTTCAATAGAGGTAGTTTCTGTTCTCTTGACCACAGCAGCAGCACAAAAACAATTCCCAACCATACTAGCCATCATTTGCCATTTATTCGGTAAACTGTTACATATGTCGAGACCAAGGCTCTCAACGCAGAGCCACAAGGCCATCTGCTTGCTTCAAAAGAACAAATTAATCTGATTCCGGCCTACATTTTCTCCAAATCACGATTAGCGTGACCAACAGGAACCAAAACGAGCGGTTTTATCACAGCAGGAAGCAAAATGAATTTTTGTGCATGCATTACAATATTAAATTAACTGGACATTTTATATATGGAGATGTTTTGTTTCTTTATGTGTGATCTTTATGGAAATGAATCATCTTGTGTTCATATTCTATCTGCAGCCTTTATCTAAAAAGCCGACCACCTATACCGTTTTTCTTAAACAAAGCCTCCGTTTTATTAAGCCTCCTTTTTTTTATTAGAATTTTTTCCCTGCTTACAAATAACGTGTCTTTATTTTCCTCTTTTTGACAGACATTCAAGGCGCTCATTCCGCCAGCGGGTAAGTCGCTCTAACATTTAGCCGACAAGTGTGGAGATGTTACTTCCACGCCGCAGTATGTTTGTGACACGTCCCTGCCAGATGGCAGCCACCTTGAGTGGAAAGTGACAGCAAGGACAACCAAAGAGGGAAATGAATGCATGACTTCATCTTTAAATATGAGTAGAGATGACAAGGACCCCAGCATATTGAGATGGCTGTGCATTTGCTATTTGCTAGCC
Organism: Hippocampus bargibanti; assembly: GCF_051943395.1. Taxonomy (NCBI): domain Eukaryota; kingdom Metazoa; phylum Chordata; class Actinopteri; order Syngnathiformes; family Syngnathidae; genus Hippocampus; species Hippocampus bargibanti. Next base: position 16,375,235 of record NC_142745.1, read on the forward strand.
AACCCCCAACCATGCTGCATAGTGCCTCTTTTTTAACCCGTTTTCCCAAAATGTGGACCTCTAGGAAGTGTGCTCAGAAACCTTTAGTCTCGTAGACTGGATTCCTGTGGACATGCTCGGAAAAATGGCCCAGGTGTGAGTGTATTTGGGTGTCGTCTCGTTTCCTAGATTGGTGGCAGCTACTTGTTGGCCTAGAGCGTTTGTCAATGTTAGTCTCAATGTAGTCATGTTGCGTCTATGCACAATAAGTATTTTTGAACATTAGAATCAAGAACACTGCAGAATTTTTATCAGTGGTGAATAAAACAATGGCCCAGTGACACACTTTGGCATTCCACATGGATACGCCCTGGGGCCTCTTTTCTTAAAACTCAAGCCTTGTTGTTTGTTTTTAACGATGCAAAATATTTATAACACGTTGCCCAGAATAAACAGCTCTGGAGCGTAAAGCAACATTTTCTTCAGTGGGCTAACAACATTATCGATAGCATTGGAAGCTAACAGCAGGTGACGTTAAAAAAAACACTGATACCTATGACACAACAGATTCTCTTCCTGCCTCTCAAGTTTTGTTGTACTTTTTTTTGTCCCATTTTGTTTCAGTCATGCCGCTTCATTTGCTTATCACTTGCAAATCCCCACAGCCAATCTACTTCCTGTTTACATTCTTGTGCCTAATAAGAAAGCGAGGTCACACGGTTTGTTTTGTGACACGTTTTACAGCTTTGGAATTTTACGGAGCAAAGAGTGAACATTCTTCTGATCCAGCCAAGAGAAAACACCTCATGTATATTTTTTTCTCCTCAGGGATAAATATTTGTGTTCTTCAGTTTCAAAATTATGTGGCGAGTTACCGATTTCGTATCTTTTATAGGCATGATAACTTTGTTTGGTACTCTGAAAGAGGCATGGCATTTATTTGTGTGGAGACCTACATTTGGGAGCCCACAAGATTAAATCAAGTTGGTTCTATGATTATGATTAAATAATTGAAGATAACATGCTGAATATTTGCGCTGAGTAAATATTAGGGCTTGACAATTAAATCAACACAATCCCGGGGGCCTCCGTCACTTAACGTCGTTAAAGCGGCTAAGCCAGGGGTGGGCAAACTTTTTGACTCGCGGGCCGCATTGGGTCCTAAAATTTGACAGAGGGGCCGGGCCAGGAGCATTTGGAGGGAGTGTTTGGGCCGGAAATACTCTGAACAAGTTATGTCCATAATTTATAAAATCACTTCAAATGACTTCGACTGAGCGTATTTTACAAAGATTCCACAGCATATAGCTATAGTTTACGTTTTTAGACTTGCGCTGAATATTCATGAAGTCTTGTTTTCGAGTTGATGACGATCCCCTTTGACGTCACATTTGGACCGCCCCTGACCGAGAAAGCGACACACCATGCATTTTGGGTACTTTGTTTGGTCTGAAAACTTTGTGTTGATCCGTGTCGATGGCGAAATTAAAAGGAAAACGCATAAATAACGCGATGGTGAATCGTTGTGTGTTGCACCAAGACAACTATTTGATATTCGCTGACACAAATTCCCAGCTGACAAATCAGCCCATTTCTAACGGAGCTTGGGCACCATCTTCTGCATTTTCTGGGTGCTACATTACTGTCATTGGCGGCTCGAATTGATATGGGAGGACTCCTTGAATCAATTGCAAACATTTATGCTTTCCTCTTCAGAACTATTTGAATCATATTCATAACTGGATGAGTAACAAGAAAACATCTTCTCCGAACTTGAAGCCATTGTTTTGATTCTCGATCAAAGGCAAGACGTCTTGGCGTGACGTCACGAAGAGGGGGGTGGGACCTTCTGAAACTGACCATTTCCGGATTCATTTTGAAGTCATTTTTATTGGTGTTTTTCATTTAACTAAAAATATCAGTCTGCCTGATTTGGGTATTTTAGATGCTATAAAACGTTTTTCTGATGTCAGTGGGAAACAAAAACAAAACATGGTGCCGGTTGTCCTTTAAATGTAGTATGTATAAACCTCATAGCACAGTAAGAACACTACAACCCAATTTATTAACTGTCTTTCAAATGTGAAAAATATCCCTGATTCGTTAATAAATTTGTCTCAAGGAATATGGCGTTTACATAGTATTTCGCAGATACTTGGAGGAGAAAATGAAAATAGATTAAAATAACGTGCACTGTGATTTACCAAGATTGCGTCTGTTTCCATCGAAGGGGCAAAGTTAAAGAAATCAACATTTATTGAAAAATGGAATCACTTTCAACATTCAAAACATATTATTACACAACGAAATATTCAAGCTCAATGATACCTACTTGTGTTAAATTCCGCCAAATCATAGAAGGTTTGTCCTGACCGCGCGCTCAACAAACTCCTCACAGACGCCCTCGCCTTCACGCGCAAACAATACACGTGTACCGTCGCGGAGCACACGGACGTAGGCTACCTACAGTTGAAATTTGCATACTCGGCACGGCAGCCAATCAGAAGCCTTCTTCTTTCTTCCGGACTTTATCAAGCGTTATAAAGTCGTGCAATTGCATATCATTTTCCAAAATAGTTGCACAGAACCTCAGCCCAGAAGAAAGATTCAAAAGAAGCTAACAAGATATGTGACGCTACAAAACGTAAATTTACATTAAACCGTGACTGTAAAGTGTACGTGAGACTTATAAAAGGGGCTTAGTGGCTCGTAGAAAGTAATGCAAACGTTGCTTTGTGCACCACAATGACAATTGACAACTGCAGCAAAATCTACAGCCTTGTACATTTACACCGTAAATTAAGCACGGTAGCATTTGTAGTAGGTGCATTCTTGATTTAAAAAAAAACTATACTTTGTGACAATGGTATTGAATGTAATTAGTTGTCTCATTGTGCTTCAAGTTGTGAAAAATGGGCCAGGCAACTTTTCAGTTATCTGCCCTGTTGTTCGCTAACTTTTTGTCATGAGTTTTAGAAACTGTTTGTATTATAATTTGGGCAAATTCAGCGGGCCTGATTAAAAAGCCTAACGGGCCGTATGTGGCCCGCGGGCCGTAGTTTGCCCATGTCTGGGCTAAGCTATCAATAGCAACTTCCCACCGTCAAGCGTGTCAGCATATTTTGGCGAAATATCAAGGAGACGACTTTACTATTGTGATTGTCTATATATGTCTTCTTTTTTGTTATCACCGTGATGAAACAAAAGGCAACTCTACTCCCTTTCCTTCAGGCCAACATTTGCTTTTGTCTCCTCTTTTTACCCGGTGACAGATAGTCTTCATTAAGCACTCAAAAAAGGCAACCATGACAACTTGAGTGGGCATGCGGAATGTCGTGTGTGACTTTGCTTTTCAGCACTTTATCTCCTCCCGCATTCTTTGTCAAGTTCGCGGCCCTTCGAGAAGCTCATTTCAAGTGCGTTTATCTTTCATATGACGCTCTACCGTCACCTCGGCTGGATATTTGCTGCACCAGTAAAATAGTTCAGTGGGTGTGGTGAAGAAGCAAATACGCGGAATGGGAAAACGGACAATAACAATTCCTTTTTACGTTTCAACACAAAGTACATTTCAGTCTTAACTTTCACTTAATTCATTCACTGCTAGATGATGCGCAAATATGTATCCACTCCAGCGCCAGGGTTTTCTTCATTTTCACTCAAATCGCAGGACCCACAGAATATTGAGTTTTAGGTACAAAACGTAAATGTTGCCCCCTCGTGGTAGGGAAAAACATTGCCAGAGGTCTGATCAAAGCTTGAAACGCTTCCCTCCGCATGAAACAACCCAACCTAAACAAATTCGGTAATGGCGCCCCATGTCATGCTTTTCAATTCCCAATAAATTCCAGATTGGCAGTGAATGAGTTAAGTCAAGGAGTTGAATCAGTTCATCTGCATTTTACCAGGGACATTTTTTTACACAAGTTACGAGCCTTTGGCCTTAAACTGGGGGCTTAGCAACGTTATCAAAATTTGAATATAGCCTCAGTCCACCCCTTCAATTCTTGGACCAATGCGGACCACTCACGAACATGCAGAAGAAGTCACAAAGAACATGCAGTAGTGCTACCAAAACTAAGCTAGCATTTGCACTGTGAACAAGCCAACGCTAGTTGCAGCTGCCGTGCTGACAACATGACTTATTTGAACGTAGCAATACAAAAATAACAAATATTCCCGTTTTGAAACTTTTCTTCATTGTATTTGTGGATGTAACACCAATGTTTCAGGAAAGCTCATGAGGCCCATATGATCAATATCTCCACAGTCAAGCCTTTAACACAGATGATGTTTTTCAAGCGGTACTGTCAAGTCACAACGAGAGTATTAACAAAGATGACAAGTACATGTTATTTATTTATTTAGTTAGTTTTAACCTGGACTGCCTGTTAAACGACAGAATGTGAGTATTTAAACCAAATCAGTTGCCACGGCATTGCAGGATTATTTCAAAGGGAGGTTATGTCAATCATTATCAGGCCTGGAAAAAAAAAAGTGCAGCTCTCTCTGCCGGAGGGCAGGGGGCAGCACAGGAGGAAAGGGTGGTGTGCCGAATAATATCAAATGGAAGTCCGCTGGGGATTTGACTTGCCCTTTTTGCTTGCACTCCGCCTAGATGTTATTAGCATTGAAATGATTCCCACGCCTCTTCTTTGAGCTCGCCGCTCTGCAGAAAGTTTGACTTTGAATAGATGTTCAAATGGTTTGGGAGCATCGTTTGTGGCACATTGACGGAATACTTATCGAGTCTGATAATTGGTAGATTAGAATTCTCATCACCGATTAATCGTCCAATTAATTACATGTATACGCCTTGAATGAAAACAAGAAACATATTTTTTGGCTCAGTAATGCTGAAAACAACAAAGAACAAATAATATATATATATATATTGTAAAAGAGGCCTTTTACAATATAATATTTTTTTTGGGGGGCAATGAATTATTCATGGGGATTACTGTTCTGTTTAATGAGGCACCTGGGCTCGCTATTCACCAAACTGCTGATATTGTGCCACCTCACAGGGTCCCCGCAGCAGCCCAGCTAATAACGTCGGCGGGCGATTCAGGAGCGGGCGACACGGAAACAGCAAAAGAAAGCTCTGGGGACATCCCCGAAGGTACGCCCCGGAATGACTTTGCCAACGGGAAGTATTGCCGATGAAAGCCGCCGTAGATTAAAGGCCAAATTCGCCTCGGGATTCCGGCTCATTGCGATATTTGTATTGGATTTGCTAAACCGCCGCTCGGCTATGCTGCGGGCGCAGACGCAATGACACGGGCAGCGGGTGAGCCAGATCCAAAGAGACAGTGGCACCTTGGGTTCATCTCACACTTTATTGATTTCTACCATGAGAAATAGACGGCGGCCTCGACATAATCCACTGCCGCCACTTAATGCCGATGCGGGCATGAACCAGGCTGACGACTACGGGCTATGGATCAATAGCAATAAATCAATAAACAAACAAACAAACAAACAAACAAATACATGAACAAACAAATAATGACATAAATTAATAGATAAATAGATACATAAATGGCAAGTAGATGAGTCCAGCGCTGTCAGTAACAAGACAGTAACATGACTTTAACAAGCGAGTGGGCCGGCTGGAGATACTTGGGGTGGGGGTGAGACCAGCCGTGGAATGTCCTCTGCTTGTAAACGGAAATTATTTCTGAAGGTAACTTCACTTTTTGCTTCGCTGGGGTTCATTTGATCACAAATAAATAAACAAACAAACAGACAAACAAACAGATGTATAAATAGATAAATAAATGAATGCATAATAAACAAATACATAAACAACAAATGAACAAATAGCTAAATAAATAAACAGACACACAAATAATCACACAAATAGACCAACAAATAAAGTAGATAGATAGATAGATAGATAGATAGATAGATAGATAGATAGATAGATAGATAGATAGATAGATAGATAGATAGATAGATAGATAGATAGATAGATAGATAATAATAATAGATAAATAATAAATACATAAATAAATAGCCAGTAGACAAGAGTCCAGCACTGACAGTGGAGGAATTTAACAAATCAATCAATATTTTTACAGTTTTACTCACTAGCTACACCACCCAAAATGAATCTTATTTAATTTGTTAAAATTTTGATTGGGTTTTTCAGCAGAATATAGTGTTTCGACTTGAACATATTATGTGTAAAAAACGTTTTATCATCCCTTTTATCAAGTTAATAGTTTTGCAGCTACTCCGATTGCTCCAGTTGTTTTCCTCCAGAATCATAACCAAACATTAGTTTTGATAATCCTCTTTTCTGTCAAGAAAACAGAAACTTTTTGGGTGAGGGGGCGCGGTTTAAAAGTAATCCGTGATTAGATGTTTGTATTGAGATAAACACAAAACAATCCATTGCGGCGGCTTAGTTAAAAAAATATAACACCCCCAAAAAAGATGCAAACAAATAACTATTTTGAGGCAAATCAATAAATGCTTAGCGAACTAAATTGGGCTGCGAGACGAGAGCACGACACTATGCACCATCTGACAAAGTGGATACCAACTACATTGATTGTTTTCATCTCATCTCATTTTCCGTCCCGCTTATTCCTCATTAGGGTCGCGGAGGTTGCTGGAGCCTATCTCAGCTGTCTTTGGGCACGAGGCGGGGGACACCCTGAATTGGTTGCCAGCCAATCGCAGGGCACTTTATCGGCACCTCCCGCAAGAAAAAACAAAACAAATAATACTAATAATACGTTCTATTTATAAGCGGTTTTCAAATCACCCAAGGACACTTTGCAATTAAAAGAACAATAAAACCATAAATAAAATGATACATAATAAAAGACAAATTCAGGAATGGCCTCCACGTCATTTTTTTTAATTCCCGAATACATCTGGGAATGGCAGTGAATGACTTAAAAACTTATTTCTATGAATGTATTATACAGGGTGACCAAATTTTGTCACTAGCGTATGTACAACATTGCTCCAATGTCAATAGCATCATACGAAAACAAAATCTTTTCAACATGATGCTTGTGTTTCTCCACCAGCCTCACATGAAGCTGAAGCTGACGTCATCTATGACGACGTCCCGTGCGAAGAGCCCCTTTCCCCCGATGAAGGTGTGTGGAAGATATACCGAGAGTCCTCCGCTTGGGACCTTTTTTTATTTGGACCATCTCTGTGTGTGTGTTCTGTAGATATGCTCTACGAGGATGTCCAGCGGGACTCATGCGGTCCATCTGTTGCAGGCAACGGGTGGAGTTCCAGCGAGTTTGAGAGCTATGACGAGCAGTCGGATGGCGAGGCTAAAATGCCCACACGCAGCAAGGTTAACCCATTTCCACCCTAGATCATGTCGATTGGGGAAACTAGTGTTTGGAGCTGATTTTTTTTCTACTTTCTTTGGTGAGTGATACTTTTGGGGGTTAAAGTGGGTGGGGGGGTTGTTTTCTGGCCCCCTAAATGCCATCCATATGATTCATTTTTGATTATTAAAAAATGCTGCAACTCGATCTATTCATCAATACCTCTTTCATCCACTGGAAGGCGCTGTGGGTACATGTCAGCATTGATCCTGCCCTCTGCGTCATCCCTCTAAATATGAGCTAGTTATGCTCAGCCTAATAGACATTTTTTGAGCCAGCCACCTGCGGGCATGTGTTGTTATTCAAGGGAAGCTCAATTGATGGAAGCGCAAAGTGGGGAAAGCAAAGCTTGATTTTATGTGGACACGGAAGCACTCGCTCAGGTAATTAGAGCACCGGGGGCGTTGGGAAAGCCTTTGCACTTTTCAGTCTGCCGAGCAAAGAGGAGCAGACTTCAAGAAGGAATGTCGCAGTAATTACTAAAGAAACATTAACTATAAAGTTTTGTACGGCCAAAACACTTTGCCTTTCATTAGTTTCGCATGATTAACTGTTTTTCTGCTTTCTCAATGTGGGAGTTGGCAATTTTTTTATTGTATCCACGCCCTCCCACCACACTTGACCTTTTTTGACTGCCAGTGGGTCTCATAAATCACACACCCCGTAACACAATAACTCCTCCGTGCTTTCACTCCTTGTCATTATTCCGACTCGCGTTTTTGTGTAGCTTTGATCATTTGTCTTGCTGTTTACCTCCTCTCGCTCTCTTTTTCCCATTGTTTTCCCGATTGTTTTCCTTTAACGCTGGCTTCACCACGCTTTACCTATAGCTGTCTCCTGAAGTGCGGCGGCTGAGAGAACGCTGCGCCAGGACTAAGCGTGAGCTGGCTATGAAACTGTCTGGCAAGCACAATTATGACATTAAGGTATGTCAGAAGTATATTTACATGTTTGCCAACAAGCTCAGCTGTCTCTCGTGCCATCCGAACCCTTTCCCAGATGCCTTTGTGAACTTGTGGTGTCTTACCGATCAAATAATGCACATTTTGAAACAAACGCCATGATTATTATTACAGAAAGTGATGCTAACAGTAGCATCTTTTTCTGTTCACTCTCTCTTGATTGCGTATCAATTGTAGCTCTATTTAATGACTGATGGCCGACTTCTCACTATATTGGTCTTCCAAAACCATCGGGGGCTGCGTCGTACACTACGGTGTGGTGCTAACCTGTTCATGGCCACACGTAACATCCTGCTATCAGCTAACCAGTCTGAAAAATAGATACAGTTTGCCCAAAGACCTACTTGCTAACTCTTTTTATATATATTGGATTGGATTGGATTTGCCTTTATTAGTCTCACAGTGGAGAAATTTACATTTCACAGCAGCAAAGTGATGAAAGGAATGAAAGTAGAAAAACAAAATAACTGAGCGGCTGGAAAGGCAGCCACTCTCGCGGCACCGTCTTGAAGTCAAAAGAACAAAAAAAAACTAAATAACAAATAATATATAATATATATCTAATAATATTTATATTAATTGGCATCAGGGCCAACTGTCATCTAAAATATGTGTATTGTATTGTAGTGAGAAAAACTGAATGTGCAACACAACTGAAGTGTTTAAAAATCATGGCTACCATTCCAAGTGTTAGCCATATGTGTCATGTTTTTAAAGTCAAAATTATCTGAAAAATCCCATTAATACATTCCCAAAAGTCAGGTTTGCATTACTTTTAAAATATTAGGCACTGCTCTTGCTAACTTGAGCTAACTAGCATAATTCACTGTAATTAGTTACTTGTATTACAATTCCCTGTGCTATATCGGTCCCCCAAACCAGTAGTGGGCAGCATATTATGAGTAAGCCACAATGAACCAATGAAAACGTATGTATACAGCAGGAAGTTCACAAAAAAAGTTAGTTTGATAATGGAATTGGGTCAACATCACCTCATCAAGAAGAAAGGGGTACTGTAAGATAACACACATTTACTACATAGTAATCTTTTGCTTTGAAGCTAACAAACTAAAACTAAGTACAATCAACGAGACTCAATAGATAGTCACAAACTCTTTGGATTGGATTGGATTTGCTTTTATTAGTCTCACAGTGGAGAAATTTACATTTCTTTAATCTCACATGTGTAGTTACCCAATTTATCACAACATTGTTCTGTAGGAAGAATTAAACAAAAGCTTTCAAAGTAGCGGAAGTTTGTTTGTTTTGATTAAGTAATTAGCTGCTCTCCCTTTAAACTTCATAAGGGTGATGTTTTACCAGACAATTACATATTGTACAAAGCGGAAACAATGTGTGTGTGAAACTCGACTTGTGTTGACAGCCAACCTTTTCCAAAATCGAGCAAACCAGCCAAAAATGTGACGAAAGTAGGTGCGTGTATGCGTGTATGTGTGTTTGTAAAAATATAGGCCCTGTTATCCCAATTTCCAGAGCATGACAAGCTATATATATATATATATATATATATATATATATATATATATATATATATATATATATATATATATATATATATATATATGTCTTTGTGTTGTCGTGTTATTTGTTATTTAGGTTTTTTTTTGTTCTTTTGACTTCTAGACAGCGCCACGAGAGTGGCTGTCTTTCCAGCAGGTCCTGTATTTTGTTTACCTACTTTCATTCATTCCTTTCATAACTTTGCTGCTGTGAAATGTAAATTTTTCCACTGCGAGACTAATAAAGGCAAATCCATCCATTCATCCATCACGCGCGCGCACACACACGCACACGCGCGCACACACGCACACACACACACACACACACGCACACACACACACACACACACACACACACACACGCACGCACGCACGCACGCACGCACACACACACACACACACACACACACACACACACACACACACACACACACACACACACACACACACACACACACACACACACACACACACACACACACACACACACACACACACAGTGCCTTGCAAAAGTATTCGGCCCCCTTGAACCTTGCAACCTTTTGCCACATTTCAGGCTTCAAACAGAGATAAAAGTTTAATTTTTTGTCAAGAATCAACAAGTGGGACACAATTGTGAAGTGGAACAAAATGTATTGGATAATGTAAACTTTTTTAACAAATAAAAAACTGAAAAGTGGGGCTAGGTTTGTGGAAACTGTTTGTGTCGTGAATGCTTTGCTTGCTTTTGCTTGCAATCGAAGCGCTATTTGGCTCTGATGTCAGTATGTCAAAAAATAAATAAACTAAAAACAACTAATTCTAACTTCAACACATCTATAGCCTTCACTTATTAACTGATGAGAAACCATCAATATATCGGAATCGGACTTGCCTACTGATCCAGTTGAACCTTTTAAATTTGAAAGTTACACCCTTACTGCTTTTTTTGCACATTTTGTTCCCTAACTGTAACATTCTTTCAATGACTGACCTACTTTTCCCAGCATACCATCTAAAAATATGACAATGATGTGATGTGGCATTGTATTCTGCGCCACATGGGGCGTCCGGTTACTCTGTGGTGGACTTTGAGGACACATTCAGCCACAAACACAGCTCTCCTAGTGTCACAACTATCTCATTCGCCGGTCTGATTAGGTTTCACGGTGAAGCCGCAGATGGCGAGATTCCCACTGTGTTCATGTCTTGTCAGTACACCGTGGAGCCAATGACGTAGCTTTGACGCCCTCCTCCCCTTGCACCCTCAACTAGGTTCAGCAGCTCATGAAGGCGGCCAGAAGCAACACCAAAGATGGACTTGAAAAGACCAGAATGGCCGTTATGCGCAAAGTTTCCTTCCTTCACCGCAAAGACACGATTGGTAACACACTTTCATGCCTTCATTTGCATTTTTGACTTAAGATGTTTGGCTTTTGGGGTGGCCGGTAGTCGAGTGGTTAGCATGCCGACTTCACAGTGCAGAGGTTGCAAGTTCGAGTACTGCTCCGGCTTCCCTATGTGGAGTTTGCATGTTCTCGCCGGGAGCGTGTGGGGTTTCTCCGGGTCCTATGGTTTCCTCCCATATTCCAAAACATGCATGGCAGGCAGATTGACCACTCCAAATTGTCCCTAGGTGTGAGTGTGAGAGTGACTGTTGTATGTCTTTGTGTGCCCTGCGATTGGCTGGCAAGCAATTCAGGGTGTCCCCCGCCTCGTGCCCGAAGACAGCTGAGATAGGCTCCAGCAACCACCGCGACCCTAATGAGGAATAAGCGGTACGGAAAATGAGATGAGATGAGATGAGCTCACAATATCTCTGAATCCAGCATGATCTCAACCCTCCGGGTCAGGAACCTTTTTGACGAAGAAAGCCATAAAAATAAAATATTTAGAAATGTTTTTCAGTGAGAGCCACACACGCGCACACACACGCACGCACACACACGCACGAACAAAATGTCAGAATATATTATTTAAAATAACTTGGTTTTCCGTTCCTCATAATTGGTAAAAATCCAGCCAAACGATTGGAATGAAAGTCAACTTGCTGGGTCCATATACAAAGTTACTGCTAGATAGCCTGCACACTGCTCATTAGCTTGCACGCTTGCTTTCTTCTGTCTCTCGCAGAAGTATATTGATGCTAATGTTAGCATGGGGCTTGTCAAAGTGCCACTGACATTCGACTGTTTCATCGATGGTATTGTTTCATTGCAGATTAGAACCAAGGCAGAACCTTTTCAGAATCAGAATCAGAAAACCTTTAAGCGCCCCACAATGGGAAAATTTGCATAACGGCGAATCCTTCGGTCCATTCAACCTGAAGTGTACGATACTTGTCACCTTGTTTAAAAGGGCCGTTTCGACATGAACAGCACCTAGGTCAGTATCATCCAATCAAAATTGCGCTTTCCGCCAACTGCTGTCCAAACATGAAATGAGCAGCGAAAAACCGAGAAGATGTATTTAGTTTTATCGGCTAGCCAGATGCAATCATCAAAAGAGCCAAATGTGGCTCGTGAGCCATGGGTTCCCGACCCCTGCTCTAAATTGTCCCACGCTGTGATTGTGAGTGTGAATGGTCATTTGTCTCTGTGCCCTGCGATTGGCTGGCAACCAATTCAGAGTGTCCCGCACCTAGTGCCCGAAGACTGCTGGAATAGGCTCCAGCACATCCAGCGACCCTAATGAGGATACAGTGGTCTGGAAAATGGATGGATGTATGTTTGGCTTTTTGCGTTCCGATTATCCCAACTGGGGTCCTGGCCTTCAACCTGCCACTAACTTTTTTTTCCCGAGTAATTTAGTAACTCTACAGGTTGGTCTAATGGTTACCATTTTGCGTGTTTGCATGCTCTTTGGGAACAGAGGAGGAGGACGATGCAGGCTATCTGGATGTGGCGATATCGGACGTGACTCATCCGCCGCTGCAGCTGAGCGCCATGCCGGAGGGCCTGACCGGCCACCAGGTTGTGATTTTTAAACTCCCCTCATCCACTCCTTTCCACTACACAATGATTTATGTTCACATCCGTCTTATCCGCTTGGAGCATCACTGCAGCTTGTTGTCTATGCAGGTTGTCAGGCGCCACATTCTCGGCTCCATCATCCAGAGCGAGCGCAGTTACCTGGAGTCCCTCCAGAGGATCCTGCAGGTGAGCAGAGGCCTTTCCGCGGACTCATCCAACGGAAATGTGTCTTGTGATTAATGGGCTTGCTCCTCTCAGCCATATATTCGTCTTTACTGCCACCTTGAACAGTAGAAACGAACAGCACAAAGACTAGGTTGGATTGGATATGCCTTTATTAGTCTCACAGTGGAGAAATTTACATTTCACAGCAGCAAAGTGATGAAAGGAATGAAAGTAGAAAAATGAAATACATGAGCTGCTGGAAAGGCAGCCACTCTCGCGGTGCCGTCTTGAAGTCAAAAGAACAAAAAAAAAAAAACTAAATAACAAATAATATGACAGCATAGAGACAATATGACAATACAAAGACACAGAGAGACATTCATTCATCAGGACTTGCTGTACCCTCTTTGTGATGACATGAAACAGTTCTAGATGAAAGATGAAGATGTAATCCAGGAATTAATTAAATAAATAAATAAATACATACATACATACATACATACATACATACATACATACATACATACATACATACATACATACATTACAATAAGTCCAAGATGGCGCCCGAGTAGGCAGCTGTCAGCAAGTGCTCTCATGAGCCTTGCTTTTTTTGGTTGTTTTTGTCTTGTTTTGTGTTTTCTTTTGTCACTTTGTGTTGTTGGGCGTCGTGTGGAATGGATACGGATTGTTTTTCCGCATTTTTGACCACGACATTCATCAAGGAGGAGACTGTGCTGAGCGGTTGCGCCTTTTCGGCAGCATGAATATGCCAGTACTGTTTTTGAATGGGATGAATGTCGGTGCCATTCGACTGCCATCGCTGGACACCAAAGGGGCCATTGTGCTTTTTTTTGCGCCTGTAATGGGCAGCATCTTCACAGCCCCGCTTTGTCCAGCGGAAAGGTTGGTGCTGTTGGACAGTCTGCGGCTGGATGGATGCATGGCTTGAGGAGCCCGCGATAAGAAGAAAGGAGCGTCAGCGCAGAGCGCCGATGCGTATGTGGAACTGTTGCGGCTTGGAATTGAAGCGGATTTATGTGGGACAGAAGATGTGAGGCAATCTCTTTTCGTCAATGGATGCTACAGCTGCGAGTTTGCTTTCAACTTTTAGCTTGTAGTCGACGTGCACGTTCCACTATGATGTCCCTGATCCACTGGTGGAAAGACGCTTTGATCCTCTCCTCTTTCATCTAGAACTGCTTCATGTCATCACAAAGAGGGTACAGCAAGTCCTGAAAAATGAATGACTCTGTGTCTTTGTGTTGTTATATTATTTGTTATTTAGTTGTTGTTTTTTTTGTTCTTTTGACTTCAAGACGGCGCCGCGAGAGTGGCTGCCTTTGCAGCAGCTCATGTATTTCTTTTTTCTACCGTATTTTCACGACCAAACGGCGCACCGTGTGAAAAGGCGCAGTCTCATTTATGTGTGCCATTTCTGTATTTAACCCACACATTGGGCGCACCGGATGAAAGGACGCAAGTTTTATATACCGGTACATATCCTCTACTGCTATACGTACGTCCGCCTCACAACAACACACAGGCATACAAGTATGCGTATTTAAAAAAAACATATCGGGAGCAAAACTGAGTTTGGTAGTGCTTTACGTATTAATTACAAAGGAATAACATTTTGTAATCATCACTCAATATGCGTCGGCATGGTAAAAGGAGCACATTACCGGTACCGACTTTTCCGAAAGCTCAAACCACCGTGCTAGCAGACACGTTAGCCCAAGCATTTTAATTATAATTGTCACCATCTGCATTGGAAGCGAACCGAAAACTAGAAATAATAGCCATAATCAAAACTTTTTTGAAAGTCTACGGCACACTCGATTGCCCGAGGGCGTATGCGTTCCTATTGTCTTACAACTAATGCAATTGCTCCTCTTGACAGTTATTCCTGCCGGCTTGCACAGTAGAAATCAAACCAAAGATGATCCCGTGACACCTTTATGACCCATTATTCGCGCGGGACAAACAAAGAAAGCCAGATGGGACGCTTATATGTGATGTGCAATATGGCGTAAGAAAATGTCTGTCTTGTCACAGCTGCCGGTCAAGTGGTAAAAGGTGGCGTGTCCGTGAGCCCAATTAGACACTCAAGGTTGTGACGTTCTTCACCGCTGGATGGAATTTTGTGTGCATGTGTGATTGATTGCAGAAGGAAACAAAGAAAAGGTGCACTTTGGCTTCAGTAGCTCGGTACGTACGCATTATGTCCACTTGAAGACATGTGCCAGGCGCCTGCCTGGAAGCTTTATCAACATCTCACTGAGTGTGCCGGGAGGCTATTTACCTTTTACGCCTCACTCACTTTTACTTCTAGACAAGTTGAAATCAATTCGGTCCACTTTTTTCCTCTTATTGTGTGGAGACTTTGTCGATTACAACATCCCCAACTTTATGCTTTTGTGTGCTCAACGAATGGGTCTCTCACAGACACAGTCACACAAAACAAAACAAACTACCAGAAGGTTTTATGGCACCCAGTTTTGCAGTTTCCATGTTCGGCACTTACATTTATGAGAATGTTTTTTTGGTAGTCCCATGGAAGTCAATTTAAAATGTAATCATGGGATTTGGATCGTACATGATTCAAATTCACAGAGTGGTCTTATCCAAGTAGGCACCTTACTTAAAAAAACTGGTCTGATTCACATTTTATTATTATTATTATTATTATTATTATTATTATTATTATTATCATTATTATTATTCAGAATCAATCAGAAAACCTTTATTCGTCCCACAATGGGGGAAATTTGCACAAAGCAGCAATTTGAAAGAGGCGTTGGGTTCCCACAGCTGTTTGTCATTCATTTGATTGTGCCTTCTGACTATATTTGCCGATCGCACACTACCGTCTCCGTCGGAGTATTCTGGAAGTTACCCACGCCATTACCTTGCCGTCAGGTCTGCCATTATTTTGTTGTCTTCACTCGCCATCCCGTTTGTTATTTTTTGCTCGCATGTCTCAGTAAAGACTCTTGCTCCTCGACACCTGTCTCGCCGTGTATTTCGGATCCTCCCTTCTCACCTTCCCCCCCGTCACTCGAGTCCTGCCTTTTAGCCTCGAGCGACGTGATACACATAGACGAGTGTCATGAATTCTTGAAACCAATCTACCAAATATATTTGGAAGTTGTGCATCAAAGTGGTAGCCCTTTCCAGATGTTAATACCCACCAAGGAGCTCTCAATTTCAAAACGTTCACAGATCCCCGGTTTAAACAATTAATTGGTCGAACATAATATGGCTGATTGATTTTGCTTATGCCTAGGAGTACCACAAACCTCTGCTGGAAGCCGACCCGCGCATCCTGAGCCCTCGCAAGATCCGACCCATATTCTACAGAGTCCGGGAGATCACGCATTGCCATTCCATGTTCCAGATTGCGCTGGGCTCGCGCGTAGCTGAATGGGACAGCTGCGAGAAGATCGGAGACTTGTTTGTCGCCTCGGTCAGTGTGATGAATGATCTTTCCTGTCCATTTTTGCAAGGGGGTATTTTTGGCTGTGAGCTCACAATATGCGGCCCGGTAGTCGAGTGGTTAGCACACCGGCTTCACAGTGCAGAGGTCACCGGTTTGCGTCCCGGTCCGGCCTCCCTGTGTGGAGTTTGCATGTTTTCCCTGGACCTGCGTGGGTTTTCTCCGGGTCCTCCGGTTTCTCCCACACTCCAAAAACATGCATGGCAGGCAGATTGACCACTCCAAATTGTCCCTAGTTGTGAGTGTGAGAGTGACTGTTGTATGTCTTTGTGTGCCCTGCGATTGGCTGGCAACCAATTCAGGGTGTCCCCCGCCTCGTGCCCGAAGACAGCTGAGATAGGCTCCAGCAACCCCCGCGACCCTAATGAGGAATAAGCGGTACGGAAAATGAGATGAGATGAGATGAGCTCACAATATCTCTGAATCCAGCATGATCTCAACCCTCCGGGATCGTTTGTTTGTTTTACTCATTCGGGAGTTTTGTCTCCGCCTTTCACTGCAATTTCTTGACTTCTCAGCGAATAACATGACTCTCGCTTCAGTTTGCCAGCAGCTTAATAAGGACATACGGGATTGATGGATAACGTTTGAGCTCAGTCTCTATCTGGCGGCTGTATACTGCCACTGTTGCTAACCAAAACAGAGGCACCTTCCTTGTTAATTAGAGGTCCTGTAGATTGTGTGCAGTGTTGTGCACATTTTTTATTGCAGTAATTAAAAAAAAAACAAGAAAAACAATAACCTCTCATAACAGAGTGTTATGTGCAACGAGGAGGCTTGTTTATTTCTTTTCACTTTACATTTTTTGTTATTATTATTATGAAGAACTTCAGACTATTCTCTGCCATGGGTCACGTGAGCTGCAGGTAGTAGATTGAGAAAATTGGCCAAAGGTAGCTAGGGGACATGCATTCTGGCTCTAAAATGAGCACATTCAGCAGGATGTTTTCATTGTGGAGCTCAGCACCCATTTGGTCCACTCATTATTTGTCCATCAGCGTCAAGAGTTCGATCCTCTGATTCTCTGCTGGGTATCATGCAGTGCTTCTTTATTGCTGTCCTCAGACCGAACGCCAAATGAGGCCTCGGTGGAAAAGAAAAGAAAGGAAAGGAAAAGAAAGTGCTGGATGGAATCAAATTCTTTTTATACAGGGTAAACGTGCAAGGAAAGCAATGTGTGGAGTAACAATGTTCAAATATTTAAGAGATTTTTTTGGGTATTTGTACAATATGCACGTTTTTTTTCTGTCCTGTCAACTTTATTCTCTTTTCTCCCGCCATTTGAAAACAGCAGTGCTTTATACTTTGTGAGAATAATCTCCAAGCTGACACATTTTTTGGATGTCGTTTGCTACCAGAATGATTCATGATGAATGTGTTTTCATTGACTTGTGTCATTGAAGCATTCACGGTCTCATCATTAGCTAATGTTGTCTATCTGGCTACCTAGCTAACTATGTAGCTAGATTGCTGTCTTTCTGTCTGTCTGTCCCAAACTCCCTCCCTCTCTACCCCCCTCCACCCATCCATCCATCCATCCATCCATCCATCCATCCATCCATCCATCCAACCCTCCATCCATTCATCCAATCTATCGCTAGCTAGCTACTTAGCTAGCTATCTTGCGAGCTAGCGAGAACTAGCAATCTAGCAGGCTAGCTAGAAATCGTCCATCCATTTATTTGTCAGCTTTCTGATTTCGCTGTTATTTTGCTCAACCCAGCAATCGCCAGCGCTGAAACGTCAACATGCAGTAGTTTTCCTTCCTCTTCTGCGCGCAAAACAAATTAAAGTCATAAATCACAGCGCTTCCGCTTGAGAGTGTGATGACTTTAGTCAAGACACTGTTGTGTCTGAGAAACTGGTGGTGAAAGCACCCGCAATGAACTCTTGGCCAAACACTTCAACGCAGCTCTTTTCATCGCAATCATTTCCTCGGTGTGTTCGCAGGGCGAGTAAACACTCCGAAAGACGCTTGCTCCTTTGTGTGTTCTCAGTTCTCCAAGTCCATGGTGCTGGATGTGTACAGCGACTATGTGAACAACTTCACCAACGCCATGGCCCTCATTAAAAAGGCCTGCTTGTCCAAACCGGCCTTTCTGGAATTCCTAAAGGTGAGCTTTTCTGTTTTTGAAGAATATTTCTTTTCCTCCAACAAAGATGTATTGTTTGTTTTCCTGTGTAGCGTTTGGAGCTGATTGTGACTCGTTGCGCCCTCCCCCAAGGTGGATGGCCATTTAATAATGCATACACCTTGGCTTTGTAAGGAGACAATCTAATACTTTCCGCAACTTACCTTTTTATGTGCTTTATAAATGTCCTGCTCTTGTGGAAATAAGTTCTATTAGATGTCGACACATTTTATGGTTTGGGAATATATACCCCATTTTCGCAAATAGTGGCTAGGGACAGTTTATTTACTAGACTGCAGCACCGGGTGTTTATTTGACACAGGTTGACGGAGAATGGTTACTTCCATGTTACAATGGAAACTGCCTCACATTCTTACTTTTTCTATGTCCCTTTATTGCTAATTACAGCCGATAAAAGTAGTTGAGTTGAAGTTCAAGCTAAGATACCCCGTTTGTGTTACTTTGGTTTCGTCGCCGGAATCCAAAACATGCTCACCAACAACATCAGTGGAGGCCTTTGAGAGGGGTGGGGTGTTATTCAGCAGGAGATTGGGGGTACTAAAGAAAACGTAGTGTTGACGACAAAGACTACATCATAAGTGGCATGGCAGGCGAAATTTAGACAAACAATCTCACATTGAACACATCAGTAGTGACACTGAAAAAAAAGTACGGGTTCAGTAGCAGTTTTTTCTCGTATGCCACCAACCACTGTTGCGAACCAAACAACAGAGGCACCTTCCTTGTGAATTCGATCTCCAGTGAGACGATTCTTGAGCAGAGCCGATGTTCTTTAATCCCACCAAGCCGTAAATGGATATTAAGACTCAGTTTTGGTAACAGAAGCTCTCCCCGGTCCTTGACGCCAATTACGACTTTTCTATTATAGCGATGACTCGTCTTATGTTTTTTGTCATGACAAATAAAGGGGTGGGGGCGGGGCAAAAATACTCAGGGAAATTAATTTCTGAAGAGCAAACTGCGAAAGTGTGAGAGTTGACTTTTGACAAAGCTTTTTTTTTTTTTTTTTACTGTACCTCCCCATTCTATTTCTGCAGCTCCACCACTCTTAGAGATCCCCCCCCCGAGGAGAGTTGCACTCAAATTAATGGTGGTGGAGGAACATTAGTGCCTTGTAATTTCCATGGCGTCGAGTCACATCTTTAGCTTTGGGTCGGCCGCTTATGTCTTCCTGTCGCCCAGTCACCTGGAAGTGGCGACGAATAACAAATCATAAACAAAGCCCGCCGGGTTTCCAGACTCCCATTTGCCGGCTGGAGACTGTGACTCTGCTTGATGCCTCCCATAAATGATTACTGGGGGCTGCATTACCGCAGGCGTGGCGTTTTGTATCAGCAGAGAAATTCAGGTCCTGTCCTCAGTGTTCAGTCAGGTGAAGTATATTATTGTGTGAGGCACTCACTGGGCTTTGTCCGCCATCTTTGTTGAGCCGTCGACTTTGAGCATGACTGGCTTGATTAAGAAAAAGCCATGTCCTCAATCGTGGCCGCTTATATATTACATACATTTTTAATTATTGAGAAACGTCTCCCGTGCTGGAATTGGACAGACTTTGCAACTCGGATATTTAGTTATACCCTGATAAGTGGTTCGCTCATTACAAAGTCACATGTTCATTGTTGAGGTTTTGCTGAACCTGAAATGAAAAAAAAAACTTTAATACTTGGACAATTTCTCAACAGCTTTTAGGATTTGTATTCTGGATTATTATTAGTACCTGGAGTCCGATTTGCGTGATTTCATGACTCGTCATCAACCATTATGAAGATTTTTAGCCATAGCTTTTTAAACACGTGAGGAACCAGGGAGGCAGCTCATATATTTTGAATGACGATGTTTCCTCCCCCCTCAAATTCCCACGCACCCAATGTAGAAGAAGCAGGCATCCAGCTTGGACCGCATCACTCTCTACGGACTGATGGTGAAGCCCATCCAGCGATTCCCCCAGTTCATATTGCTTCTCCAGGTATGCCCATGTTGACCTAATCAACAAGTTAGCGGTCGAATGACTTCACATTGTCTGACTAGCCAACATTAGTGATCCATTATGTAATTTGGATTTTTTTGAGTAGTCACCTTGCTTTTACTGACAATCTCAGGACATGCTGAAGAACACGCCCAAAGGCCACGTGGACCGCCTGCCCCTTCAGCTTGCCCTCACCGAACTGGAGACGCTGGCCGAGAAGCTCAACGAGCAGAAGCGGGTCGCCGACCAGAATGCAGAAACCCAGCAGCTGGCGCGCAGTGTCAGCGATCGTCTGCTCAGTAAGGTGATCAATCACAGAAAACACCTTTGATAGCTTTTGAGTGCCCTTGTCACACGGGATCCATTTTCGATAGCGCACTTTATTAAGGCCCAGACGATCCCCTCTATAAAGTGAACGTGAATGATTAGAAGAGCGTACCATAGTAAAGAAGACACCAACAAAGATGACTAAGTACAGTGGTACCTCGGTTTTCGAACGACTCACAGTTTGAACAAATCGGAGTTCGAGCAAAATATTCGACATATTGTTGCTTCGTAGTTCGAACAACAAAATGAGTCTCTCAATGAGATGTCATCTGATTGGTTCTCCGGTGTATCAATCAAAATAAAGGGATGGCTGATTGGCTGGCGTCAAGTTTTTTTTCCAAAATAACTCAACTTGAATTAATGTCAGTTCTTGACAATGTCACATCACCTTGTCTTGCGATCTACCAATAGTACCTTGGAGATCGATTGGTCGATCACGATCGACGTATTGAGCACCCCTGGTAGGGAATACAGCATGGCGAAATCTACGATCAGTACGATATTAAAGAATAAGGAGGCTATGAAATCTAGCGATGTGGCTATGGCACTGAGAGCAAGTGTCATTGGATAGATATTTGAAGAGAAAAGAACATCCTGTAGCCGAGTCATCCGTAGCAAAGGGATTTGAACGTGTGAGCAACCCTCAGACAGAAGAGCTCCCCGAAGTTTTTATGGAAGCGGAATCTCGTTCCAAACAATAAATTTCCTTCCTCCGTCCACCTGCACCTTCTGCTGACCACCACAAAGGTAAAAAATCCTTTATTATTTTCCTTACGAACGTACAATTAGCCTGGGTTACATTAATGTTTATGTTATTTGTGTCTTTGCCATTTTGCTTAACATTTTCTGAGATATACATTGCTTTTTATGTGTTGGTCAGCATTTTAATGTGCAATTTCATGCATAAAATAGTGTATAAAATACTGTACTAAAAAGGTAAACATTCAGGGTGTTGGAACGGATTAAAACGATTTACATTATTTGTAATGGGAAAATTGTTTCGGTGTTTGAACAGGGTTCTGGAACGAATTATGGTCGAGAACCGAGGTACCACTGTATTACTATGTTGTTAGTCTACTTGTGTTGCCCCAGCGTTTGTGTTAGATAATACAGTAAAGGCTCGTTACATCGATATCGGTTATATCGATAGTACTGCTTATTACGATACTATTCCTATGAACGCAAGGAGAAAATTTACATGCCGCAGGATCGGATATATCGATAGTCTGGTTATATCGATATTTTTTCAGACTCCCGAGAATATCGATATAACGAGACTTTACTGTAGTAATAATAATAATAATAATAATAATAATAATAATAATAATAATAATAATAATACATTTTATTTGAAGCGTCTTTCAAAGCTCTCAGTCAAACATTCAAAGACAAGCATAGACACAATAGTAAATAAAATACAATTATAAATAGAATGCAATAAATAAAATACAATTATAAATCGAAGGAAGAGATAGCGCTACACAGAAAATGCAATTTTAAATAGGTGGATCCAAATATGGTTTCAAATATGGCACCATATCCAAATTTATCCAAATATCCAAATATGATACTGTTTATGCCAGGGGTCGGGAACCTTTTTGACTAAGAGAGCCATAAAAGTAAAATATTTAGAAATGTTCTTCAGCGAGAGCCACACGCACGCGCGCGCGCACGCACATACAAACGCCCGCGTGCGCGCGCGCACACACACGCGCGGCCACTTTTCAACAAAATATCAGAATGTATTATTTAAAATAACTTTGTGATAGTACTCACCGTTAACATGGATGGTTTTCCGTTCCTCGTGTTTGGTAAAAATCCAGGAAAACGATCGGAATGAAATTCAATTTGCCGGTCCAGAGGCGAAGTTACTGCTAGCAAGCCTGCGCACGGCTCATAAGCTTCCACACTTGCTATCTATGTCACACTTGCTAGTATGTCGATGCTAACGTTAACATGGGGCTTGTTAAAATGTCACTGACATTCGACTGTTTCATCGATGGTATTGTTTCATTGCAAATTAGAATCAGAACATTTTCTCTCCTCTAATGCTCCGGTGCATTCACGCTAAAGTGCACAAGTTGGGCTCATTTAAAGGGGCGTTTACCTATTTCAACATGACGGCCACTATATCAATCAACATGGCGCTTTCGGGCATTCTAGGTCAGTGTCATCCAATCAAAATTGCGCTTTCCGCCAACTGCAGCCCCAACGGGAAATGAACGACGAAAAAAACGACAATATGTATTATAATATGTAATATTTATCGGCGAGCCATATGCGATCATCAAAAGAGCCATATATGGCTCGCGAGCCATAGGTTCCCGACCCCTTGT
This sequence comes from Hippocampus bargibanti, assembly GCF_051943395.1. Lineage (NCBI taxonomy): Eukaryota > Metazoa > Chordata > Actinopteri > Syngnathiformes > Syngnathidae > Hippocampus > Hippocampus bargibanti. Next base: position 16,398,457 of record NC_142745.1, read on the forward strand.
TCATGCTATTTTATGAGGCCATGTTTTCAATATGTGTAAGCATGAAGCTCGCAGACTTTAAGTTGTGTACGTTATTTATTTATTTATTTATTTATTTATTTATTTATTTATTATGTCTAGTCTGTAATTATCTTTGTTTTATTTTTAATTGGCAGCAAATGCAGATTTTAGCATATTTAAAAATACAAAATTAACAATAATTAAGACGGATTGTTTTGCTACATACGCACTTGTCTTGCCAAAAGTCAGGAAGGCTAGACTCCAATTTTCCCCACAATCTGAATGAGGATTAAAACTGCAAGAAAAAAAAGATTTAGAAGGATTGGAGAATGTGTCTGAATGTTGAGGAATTATGCTGCTACCCTGGAGGAGTTGTTCCGTCATGTTGTTCTTCTACAAACTCAGTTATGAAATGCAATTTATCAGCAATCAGTTCCAGACAGTTGACAGAATTCTAATTTTAGCCGCTGATCTCTCACAGAAAAGCTTTTTTTTACATTTTTATAAACTCCTGAAAATTACACCTATTATCATAGCCCGTCTCCATTAGCAAATCGAAATGGTCTTGCAGCCCATAGTGTCACCAATGCTGCACTGTATAAAAAGCATTAAACGCTAAATAACACATTTAATTGCAAACCGTGAAGAGCGCTCTATTTTTACGTATCACCCACGCCACCCCTGTCTTATGAAACACCTCAACAATCCAACCCCCGCTGCTTCCTCCTCTCAGTCAGCCGATGCATTTCCGCCCTCCAAGATGAGCCGATTGGGCTGATCCGCTTTTATTCCTCACACCCAATTCGCTGCTGTGATAGTGCAGAAATGGAGCCTGCCTCTTCTTCGATTGCCCCTATAACTGTCCAATGAAATATTCATTCTTTGCCTCACACTGTCTACGAGGGCCACATGGAACTGATAACAATCACTGTGAATACAAACCCCGCCACACACACATACACAACCATAAATGCGACACAAAGCGTGTGCCCCGATTCCAACGACTTTAAGAATATGCTTTTACAGCGAGGAAGCCATTAAACCACCAATCTCTCCCTTTATGGGCTCGGGCCTGAAGCGAATCGGCAAGGTAGACATTGGCGGGAGGAGGGATGTCCTCCAAGACGCTTCCCTGCCTTGCCGACACAGCGTTTTCACCATACAAATGTCACATCATGGAAATCCATATTTGAATGAACTCCCTACTGCTTGTAACATTTAGTCAGAAGGGGGGTGGGGGGTGCGGTGCGGGAGTCTCTCCCAGCCGTCTTCAGGCAATAGGTGGGGGACACCCTGAACCTGCCAATTGCAGGGCACACAGATACAAACAACCATCCGCGCTCACACTCACACCTTGGTACAATTTATAGTGTTGAAATCATCATGTTTTTAGAATATGGGAGAGAACCAGATTACCCTGAGAAAACCTGTGCAATCCAGTAGGGTCGCCCTTGAACAAACTAATTTTTTGCCACAGGCCCCATTTTATTTAGTTTCTTCTTGGGGGCCGTTATGAATTTGGGGAAGCCATTAGATTAGAATGTTTATTCCCCTCCACATATTCCATAGGGAGCGCACAACAAATGAATGAATAACTAGTTTTCAAATTTGAAGGAAAAAAATAATGGACACTGTTAGCTATTGTGGTTTACATACGACAAATTGAAATTTTAGTTTGGACTTTAGCAAGCATCATGGAACTTGACAATTTTGATTTGCTTTTGCAGGCCAAATAAAATAATGTGGCAGGCCAGATTTGGCCCCCAGCCCTTGACTTTGACATTTGAACATAAAATACAAATAGAAATGCAAATAAAGTAAAATAAAAATTGCATGTAAATGTTTCATCTACGCAATGCTAATTAGCTTTGCTTATAGTGCAGGTAGAATTAATCTCAATGTGCATAAATGACTTGTAATCACGTGAAGTATGTTCAACATAGGTGGCCAAAAATATGAGTAATTCCAAAAAACTCCACCGTTAAAGTAACTGTAGACTGCCACAACTACACAAAACATTTTTTTGCCATTTGATAACTTGGCATAATGTGGATGAGGGGGGATTTATACGCGCACAAAATAATTTGTCAATTTTATGAACTGGCATAACGCTTGTATTGCAAATAAAAAAATAAAATAAAGCTTGAAATCCAAATATTTGAATGAGCTCCTCACCGCTGTCATCATTGAGGAAGCAGTTTCAGATGTGCGGACTGACGTATTGATTTCAGACACTCATAAAAGAAGCAGGACAGGGAGATAAAAATGCTTCCTCTTGAATACAACTCTTATCGGGTGCTAAAATTGTGTAAAGTAGTCCACAACTTACATATCGATTTAAAAAGTCATCAAGCCTCCGTTTAATTATAACTTGCTGCGTTGAGAGCATCACTGATGTTTTCATAAACACATCCGTGTCAAACCTGAATGTTCACTCAATCAAAAACTGATCTTGACACAGACACACGCAAAGTTTTTTTGTCTTGGATGTTTTTTGTCAAAACAAGGTTTTGCTTGGTTTTGTGATCCAAACCTTCCAAATGCCCCTCACAGCAACTTAACCTGGAGCAGGGGTCTCTGGTCCAGTGCGAGACACTCATTGAGACCGTATACGGCGAACGGGGACAAGTCCTCAAATCCAAGGAGCGCAAGGTCTTCCTCTTCAACGACGCGCTAATCTGCGCCAATATAAACGTCAAGTAAGTCCCATCGGGAGCAGCAAATTTCCCTCGTGACCGTCAGAGTATATTCCGGTGTAGCACAACAGATGTCTGCGAGCGTGTTTTGAGTACGATCCGAACATGCCGCTGGTTCAGTCGGCTTTTTAAACAAAACGCCGGAATGCCTAACAACAGCTGCAAGGTTCCTAGATTAGGGACTGGGGCTCTTTCCGATGAAGCATCTGTGACAGAAACAACCATCTCATCGAGTAATATGGGGAGTGGGATTTGGTATTGTTTTTTTTTTTTTTTTTTTTTTTAAACTCGGCCAACTTGTTGCAGCAATTATCACTCCGTGTGTAGCATTGCGCTCAAGAATCCCAAAGTTGACTTTGCCTGCCCTCGAGAATCTCGACAAACTGAGCGCCGTGTTGATTGTCTGCGCGATTGCACAAATATATGAATGACGATGAGCTCGTCTTCACAGTGTGCTTTCCGGTTGTCGTCGGGTAACATGTCTGATGAGCCACATGCTAATTAACAAAGAAATGTTAAAATCTGAAGAGCGGACACATTTTCTTCACTCTTTACGAAAAACATCGACATCGGTGGAGGGCTAAATTGTTGGACAATTTTTTCCTTAACTCATTCACTTCCAGACGATGTGTCCACTCTAGTGCCAGGGTTTTTGTCATTTTCACTCAAATTGCAGGAACCACAGAATATTGACTTTTAAAGGACAACCGACGTCTCCGGACATGTTGTGTCCATAATTTGTAAAATGGCTTCAAATGACTTCTACTGAGCGTATTTCACAAAGATTCCACCACATATAGCTGTATTTTACATTTTAAGACTCGCGCTGAATATTCCGGAAGTCTTGTTTTTGAGTTGGTGACGAGTCCTCACACTACGTCACTGAAGGAACGCCCCTGACCAAAAAAAGGACACATTGTAGCAGTCCTTCCATCACGTCAATGCATTTTGCTGTACTTTGGTCCGAAAACGTCGGGGAGGACCAAAAATAGGCAGAAGAGGGCGACAAAGCTCCATGTAAGGAACTAATCAGCCTGTGGAAACGGGCTGATTAATTCCTTACACGGCTTTGTCGCCATTTTCTGCCTTTTTTGGATGTGACATTTCCCACCCCTGATGCCTCAAAATGACACGGAATAAATTCTTTAATCTATTGCAAAAATATATGCTTTCTTCTTCAGAATTATTTGACTCATATTCATAACTGGATGAGTAACAAGAAAGCATATTCTCCGAATCTGAAGCCATTGTTTTGATTCTCCAGCAAGGCAAGACGTCTTGGGGTGACGCCACGAACAAGGGGGCGGGACCTTCTGAAACTGGCCACTGCCTGGTTCATTTTTTGCGGATTTTGGACACTTCAAGTCATTTTTAATTGGTGTTTTGCATTTGACAAAAAATATCATACTGCGTGTTTTGGGTATTTTAGATGCTATAAAACTTTTTTCTGACGTCAGTTAGGAAACAAAAAAGTGACGTCGGTTGTCCTTTAAGACTACATAAACATTCATAGAGTTGCTTATTCTGTAGCCACAAGGGGACATAAGCCAGTGTCTTTTTTGTGCCGGTCCCAAGCCCGGATAAATACAGAGGGTTGTGTCAGGAAGGGCATCCGACGTAAAAGCCTGGCCAAAACAAACATGTGAATCAAATCTCTGAAGATCGAGGACACTGATTCACTGTGGCGACCCCTGTATGGAAAAGCCGAAAGGAAAAGAAGATAAACATTCAATGCAGCGTCAGAAACCTTAATCTTAATCTTGTTGGAGGCACCGAACCCCACCAGTTTCATATGCTCATTCACCGACCCCTTCTTCCAATGACTGTGCCTAGTAACTGCAGTCTAGACCAGGGGTGGGCAAACTTTTTGACTCGCGGGCCGCAATGGGTTCTAAAATTTGACAGAGGGGCCGGGCCAGGAGCATTTGGAGGCAGTGTATGGGCCGGAAATACTAAACCTAAAGCATTAAAGGACAACCGACTGCTCCGGATGTCGTTATGTCCATAATTTGTAAAATCACTTCAAATGACTTCGACTGAGCGTATTTTACAAAGATTCCACAGCATATAGCTATAGTTTACGTTTTAAGAATTGCGCTGAATATTCATGAAGTCTTGTTTTCGAGTTGATGACGATCCCCATGTGACGTCACGTTAGGACCGCCCCTGACCGAGATAGCGACACACAATGTATTTTGCGATACTTTGTTTGGTCTGAAAACTTCATGTTGATCCGTGTTGATGGCAAAATTAGAAGGAAAACACATAAATAACGCGATGGTGAATCGTTGTGTGTTGCACCAAGACAACTACAGTAAAGTCTCATTATATCGATATTCAAGGGAGTCCGAAAAAATATCGATATAACCGGGACTATCGATATATCCGACCCTGTTTGCATGTAATTTTCTCCGTGCGTGCATAGAAATAGTATCGATATAACCGGGACTATCGATATATCCGATATCGATATAACGAGACTTTACTGTATTTGATATTCGCTGACACAAATTCCCAGCTGACAAATCAGCCCATTTTCAACGGAGCTTGGGCACCATCTTCTGCATATTCTGGGTGCTACATTGCTGTCATTGACGGCTCGAATTGATATGGGAGGACTCCTTTAATCAATTGCAAACATGTATGCTTTCCTCTTCAGAACTATTTGAATCATATTCATAACTGGATGAGTAACAAGAAAGCATCTTCTCCGAATCTGAAGCCATTGTTTTGATTCTCGAGCAAGGCAAGACGTCTTGGCGTGACGTCACGAACAAGGGGGCGGGACCTTCTGAAACTGGCCATTACCGGATTCATTTTGAAGTCATTTTTATTGGTATCTTTCATTTGACTAAAAATATCAGCCTGCCGGTTTTGGGTATTTTAGATGCTATAAAACGTTTTTCTGATATCAGTGGGAAACAAAAAAAAAAAAATGGTGCCGGTAGTCCTTTAAATAGTGTGTCCAAACCTCATAGCACAGTAACAACACTACAACCCAATTTATTTACTGTCTTTCAAATGTGAAAAATATCCCTGATCAGTTAATAAATTTGTCTCAAGGAATATACAAGATATGGCGTTTACATACTATTTCGCAGATACTGGGAGGAGGAAATGGAAATAGATTAAAATAACATACGCACTGTGATTTATCAAGATTGCGTCTGTTTTTAATAAGTTTCAATCGAAGGTTCAAAGTTAAAGAAATCAACATTTATTGTAAAATGGAATCACTTTCAACATTCAAAACATATTATTCCACAACGAAATATTCAAGATCAATAATACCTACTTGTGTTAAATTCCGCAAAATGGAATGGATGGATTGTCTTGACCGCGCGCGCTATAACTCCACGGACGCCCTCGACTTCACGCGCGCAAACAATACATGTGTACCATCGCCGAGCACACAAACATAGGCTACCTGCAGTTGAAATTTGCATACTCGGCACGGCAGCCAATCAGAAGCCTGCTTCTTTCTTCCGGACTTTCGCAAGCGTTATAAAGTCGTGCATTTGCATATAATTTTCCAAAGTAGATGCACAGAACCTCAGCCCAGAAGACAGCTTCAAAAGAAGCTAACAACATATGTGACGCTACAAAACGTAAATTTACATTAAACCGTTACTGTAAACTGTACGTGAGACTTATGAAAGGGGCATAGTGGCTTGTGGCAAGCAATGCAAACGTTGCATTGTGCACCATGATGACAAATGACTACTGCAGCAAAATCTACAGTCATGGATTTATACCATAAATTAAGCAAGGTAGCATTTGTGATAGGTACATCCACAATTAAAAAAACTTTATACTGACAATGTTATTTTTTAATGTGATTAGTCGTCTTGTTATGTTTCAAGTTGTGAAAAATGGGGCAGGCAGGTTTTCAGAGTTGTCTGCCCTGTTGTCCGCTAACTTTTTGTCATGAGTTTAAGACACTGTTTTTACTATAATTTGGACAAATTCGGCGGGCCGGATTAAAAAGCCTAACGGGCCGTATGTGGCCCGCGGGCCGTAGTTTGCCCATATCTGGTCTAGACTGAGGGGTGGACCACTGTGGCGGAGGATCCACTGAACCCCAAAGACCGACTCACCGAACCCCAAGGGTTCGATCGAACCCAGGTTAAGAACCACTTCTTTCGACTTAAAAGAATTAATTCCCAAGTTATATAGGTCCGGAGTTTTCTGGGCTTGAAATGGGGGCGGCTGAACAAAAGGCATAAGTGCCCCCCCCCGTGGAAAGTAAAAACATTGCTATAGGTCTGTCCAGTGCTTTATCGGCTCCCCCGCAAGGAAAACTTAAACCCGAACAGATTCGGGAATGGCGCTCCACATCATGCTTTTCAATTCCCGAATACATTCGGGAATGGCAGTGAATGAGTTAAATTAGTTCAATACAAGATGTTAGCCGCATTGAAGATTCAATTACGTATTGGGTATTATTTCAACCAAAATGTCCATTGCATATGTTGAGGACCAAACCTTCACTTGATTTTCTTCATGACTGACTTGTTCAAAGCCATCTTCAAATCGACAGTTGCTCAAGTTGTTCTCGTTGTCGCCACCAGGGGGTCTCCAGACATCAGCAGCCTGGTCCCGGTGGGTCCCAAATACACCATGAAATGGAGCGCCCCCTTGCAGCAGGTGCAGGTGGCGGAGGTGGGTCAGGAGACCTGCCAGGGCAAAGACGCCGTCTTCCAACAGAATACTAACAGGCGACACGGCGGCGCCAACGCTTCCGGTGAGTCAGAGTTGAAATCAAGTGAGCCTCATCCTTTATTTGGCCACCACCGAGTTCATCACATTACTTGGACTGACCTTTGAAGTGAGTGACTCAGCACGGCTAATCAGTTTGTCATCAAGTGTTCCGCGGAGGTCTTTCGACCAGTCAGTTCTGCTTGTCACTCTGATTGAGGACCTTGTCGGCGAAAAGGGATGGCGAAGACGGGCCACTTGTTCCGCGCCAGCCCGCGGGCCGCTTTATCTTGCAGAGAGATGCGAGAGCGGATGGGCTCCCTTGCCAGTGTCACCGCCATCTCATTTCGCTCTCTGATAGACCACAAACACGTCCGAGGCGCAGTCATCAATCTGCCGGGATTGTGCCGCCATTTTCCGGGCCCAATTAGGGAGCTACGCACTTTCGATTGGAACTCAGTCTGAGCATTTGGAAAATGAAAAATTAATTGAACGCATTATTATTTTCAGCGTATTCATTACATTTCTATTGTTTCCCTGGGCTGCAGCAGATCTGTCGAAGCACACTTTATGCACATCTATACCCTGTTCGGATTCCTGCGTGTCAGTTCTGCTTTCGGCATGTCAAAATCTGTATGGGTCTCTGACTGACCAAAAGGAAGTTGGCAGTGTTCACTCCCACAACAGCGCAAACACGGCTATCGAATTGCGCTCATCTGAAATACCAAATAAATGCATACATGTACCCTTGCGCACTATGATATGTTTGGCGCTAGTCATTTGAAATAGTGCCCGACGTCTGTCATGGTCTGTTAAATTCAACGGAAAGCTTGTATTCGTCTGTGTGAATAGCCAAGGCTTTATTGTGGCTCTGGTCATCATGATAAAGTGCCTATCGCTGTGCGTTGTAAACAGATGTATGTATGTATGTACAGTAAAGTCTCGTTATATCGATATCGGATATATCGATAGTCCCGGTTATATCGATACTATTTCTATGCACGCACGGAGAAAATTACATGCAAACAGGGTCGGATATATCGATAGTCCCGGTTATATCGATATTTTTTCGGACTCCCTTGAATATCGATATAACGAGACTTTACTGTATGTATGTATGTATGTATGTATGTATGTATGTATGTATGTATGTGTGTGTGTGTGTGTGTGTGTGTGTGTGTGTGTGTGTGTGTGTGTGTGTGTGTGTGCGTGTGTGTGTGTGTGTGTGTGCGTGTGTGTGCGTGTGTGTGCGTGTGTTCATGTGTGTATGCGTGTATGTGTGTATGCGTGCAGGCAGGTAGGTATTTTTATATGTATTTATTTGTTTATGTATCATTTTTTTTTACAATGAGAGAGAAATAATATTCAAAAACTAAAACCTCCTTTCCTTTTCTGATGACAATCCCCTTCATTGGCGTGCATTGATGGTCTAATGTGTTGCCGTAAACTTTGGATGCGGATCAGACGAGGGTTTAGAATTCACCTATTCCCGTGACGATGCTTGAAATCCCCCTCCGGAGAACCCAAACATCGTCACACCTGCGTGACTTAGTTTCGTGAAAAGCCGATGTTTCGACCAAGCGCTCTGGGCTAACGGTTGCCCGCGCGCAGCCATTTGCGAGCGTGAAAACCCACGTCTGGACCTCACAGGATTACGTCGGATTACAACTCGGCACATTCACCTCAGGGAGGGTTGTTCCCATTTGGATCATTCACATGGGTGTGTGTCTGACTCGGACAAGGATGTATTGTAACAAGTATTTTGTTCGCGTTTAATTTTTCAGAAACGCTCATCACCTTGAAAAAATCCCTCATTGTACGACCCCGAAAAACCTTTAGCATAAGGCATAAAGGTCACTCAGTGTGTATGTATTCTTTTGTGAAATAACTCGTGGCTCGCAAGTGAAGAAAATGTATTCTCCGGTTTGAGTTGGGAGCAAAAAGGTGAACTTCATACTCTCGTTGCAATAAACAGCAGTTTGGCATTTAGAGAAAAGAGTCTTCAAGCTGATTATTTGTAGTTTAAATTTACTGGCAAAAATTTGAAGTCGATGTTGTGTAATTAAAAGAAGTTTGCTTTGCCGTATGCGGACCAACAATGCAAAATGCCGAAAGACGTTCCATTTCAAAGAATGATGCGAGAGCAGATAATATAACAAAATTCATTCGTTCTTTATCCTCTGCGTAGAGCGTCCTTAGAATTTGCAGCAAAATGTCTATTGAAATTTAAGCAAAAGAAATGATTGCAAAATCTGTTTCCCAAAATAAAATGGAGGCACAGGTGGAATTCAGTATTTCAGGAAAAACCTTGATCTCACCAGTCCAAGCAATTCCCTGCCGCATTTCTCCACCCACCTATTGATCCCCTTAACGGCTACCACTGGCCTCCATTGTCCAAAGCTGTGTTCAAAAGCAAATCTCTCTGATAGAGCTCCTTGAAATGAACATCTCAAGAACATCCTCTCAGCTTTCATTCGCGAGCATAAACAACAAATCCCGGAGGAACGCCAACTAAGCTTGCGTACAGCCCGTGATCTTCATCTGTGTTGATTACACGCTAGTGTTGACGTTGCGCGACACCTCCGCTGTCAAATGTAGCTCGCTGATATAATTAGGCGCCGGCGGGAGTTGGGGAAAGCGCGCCATCGATTGGCGGCGGTAGGCGAGCGGGACTTTGAAGGTAAGCGCCGCCTGTGGATCGATACCGGTTTTTGTGTCTCATAAGACACCTGCGTTCCTTTTGGCCCGGCAAAGAGCATCAAAGCCTCGAATAACAATTTCTACATTCCGTGGCTGTAGCTCCACTGCGTAATGGTGACGATCGATACAGTTGCATCATAACGCACCTCCCCCCTTTTTTATTGTATTTTATTATTATTTATTTTTTACTGTTGCACAGCCGCTGTTTTCCAATTCAATTGTAGTTTTTTTTGTATCTTGTTCAGCAAAACTTCTGAGCTTTAAAGTTCAACTCTCATATTCTGAAGTGTCCAAAAGGGAAAGTGCATTCCACGATGTGAAAACTTTGTATTAAATGTGCACGTCTTCTTTATCAGCTGCTGTTTACTTAACTCATTCACTGCCTGTCATGTGCAAATAGAGTCCAGAGTCCTTCCGAACGGGATTCGTTCCGAGCGGTCGTTTGTAAGGTGAATTTGTTCCTAAGTTGCTTCAGTGCTATATTTTGTATGGAATGTATGTTTAAGTTAAACATTGAACGGGGAAGTATAAAACACAGTTTCACTCAAATTGCAGGATCCACAAAATACTGAGTTTAAGGACTACATAAACATTCAATGCAGTGTAAGAAACCCTAGACTCTCTTCTTTCATCAGAAAAAAGAGTCAATTCCTAAGTTATATGCATTTGGGTTTAAAAGTATCTGAGCTTAAAATGGCTGTATAAAAGGCAAATGCTGGCCCCTCGGAGGAGGGAAAAAACATTGCCTGACCAGCACTTTATCGACATCCCCCCACAAGAAAAACCAGAATTTGGGAATGGGGCTCCACGTCATGCTTTTCCATTCCATAATAAATTCAGGAAAGGCAGTGAATGAGTTACTCTACCAAGTATTTATTTAGAAAAAAAATACAGATACAAATTTGGCAGACTCATCTATCTGGTTGTCCGTATCATATTATCTGTAGGTGGCCAGGGCACCCACACACACACGTCACAATGTCGATTAAATTGAAACCAAAAATGTGGCAACTCGTTTTTGAATTTTTTAACCTTAAGCATCCATTACATCATTACCATATGCTGTCATAAAGTTTTATTGGGAGCTATTTTTTCCATTAAAAGCTCCTCAGAATTTTGGGGGTTGCACATTTTTTTACTTTTTATTTTCACGGGCCATTGGGCCGAATTAATGGCATTTCCATTCATCCCAATTGAAAAATAGGATTTGAGTTGCAAGTGTGGTCACAAACACATTAAATCTGTATCTCAATGCACCCTTTCACACAGTGATATACTGCACAATAATGATATATTGTAATGTGATAAATAGTACGTCATGTATCTTATATTTTTGCATCTTAAGAAAAGCCAAATATCTTTTGCAATATTGGCTTACCAAAATTAATATCGTTGCACTTCTATGTAAATCTTTTTTTGGTCACAAAGTGTTTTATTGTTCCTCCTGTATCATTTGTTTTAGTCTGATGGCCATCTTGAATGTTTTAGGTAAATCCATCCTTGGTCCTCCACGGCTCTATCAAGAACTGCAGGAACTTCAGCATGACCTTTGTGTGGTGGAGGACGTGACGCTGCTGGTGGGCACCCTCGAGGGGACGTACCAGGTACTGGGATCATTTCATAGACTGTCTTTTTTCCCCCCGTGGCTTAAGGCCTTTCTCCCATAAAAATACTGCTGTGGCGCCAAGGATCTCTGGGACGAAATGAAGCTGTCTTTATTTTGTTATTTAGTAGCGCCATAACCACGTCAAATAGAAAAAATGCTTTGCTGCTAACTTGTGGGACCAATTGTCAACGATCGTCCATTTCAGAGGAATGTCAATAAAAACGAAGGTTGACTCTCTATGTCTACCTTCATGACATTTTTGCTGAGTGTGCTAAAATATGTACCTTGGCTCCAGAATGTTGTGAAACACCGCCAGCGCGTCTTTTGCGTGTTCATCACCAAGACCGATGCAAGAGACGAACACGCTATGCCGCCATTTCTCCTGCGACGTTCAAAATCAGGACACTTCCCAGTAGTCCGCCAAAGACACAGTCGCACTGTCATCCATGGCGTAAAGCGGGCGGGAGAAGTGTGGAGATGATACCTGTCTATCACATAAGGGTCTCTCCGGCTAATGGTGGCACCTTTGCCTTCGTGTGCTAATAGAGCAGTTTTCTCAGGGAGACTCCTGAATTGCTGGTGAAATACGCAAAGGAGAAAATTCTCTTCAAGAAGTGGATTGTATTCTATTGTACAAAGTTAAAATGGAACAACATATTCTGTCCCACATGCTTGCCCAATGATGTGATGCGACACAAAGCGCTTATCCAATCATCTGCCAAATGTCAGTTCCTAAGTGAGAAAACCGTGTCACCCGTATTTGATGATGCCACGGCGTGCTATATGTGATCAATGCTTGCAACAGGTTGTTACGTTTGATTACTTTTGTCTGTCTTCAAAGAACCTGAACACCACGGTGGCCCAGGACTGGTGCCTGGCACTGCAGAGACTCATTCGTATCAAAGAAGAGCAGATTCAGAGCGCCAACAAATGTCGCTTACGCCTCCAGCTGCCCGGAAGGCCAGACAAGTGAGTACAGAGAACACATGCGGTCAATATTGTTACTTTTGGATCTGTCATTCTCTTCAATGGTGGCACGTGTACCGCCAAGAACATTTCAATGTTCAAACTGTGCATAATGTTTTCAATCTACCATGCCATTGAAAACTGAAATCAGTCACCACCACACGCACATTTTACTAATTAGTTGACCAACCATCAAATTAATTAACTAACTACTTAACAAATAATTAATTAACTAGTTAACACATTAACTAGTGAATCCGTCAATTCATCAATTAACTCATTCACTGCCAGACGATGTGCAAAATATTGTCCACTCCAGTGCCAGGGTTTTTGTCATTTTCACTGAAAATGCAGAACACACATAATAGTGAGTTTTAAGACTACATAAACATTCATTACAGCGTAAGAAACCTGAGGCTCTCTTCTTTCATCAGGAAAAACGAGAGTTGATTCCTAAATTATATGCGTCTGGAGTTATGTGAGCTTGAAGTGCTGTACAAAAGGCAAATACTGTCCCCTCTTGGGAGGGAAAAACATTGTCATATGTCTGACCCGCGCTTGATCGGCACCCCTCCGCAAGGAAAAACAAAACTCGAATAAATTTGGGAATGGCAAAGAATGGATTAAACACCCCCTTTCTTTTAGAATTGCCTTTTCTAGTTTATTTCAGGGCCTTTGGCTCTTTGCGACAGTGCTCTGTGTCCTCCGACAGTAGCGGGAGTTTCCTGTAACCAAGCAATTAAAAAGTTACTTTTTAATACATTCAGGAATGGCAGTGAATGACTTAATTAATCTATTTGTTTTTTTTTTTCAAACACGTATCCGCATTAGGATTATTTCGTCCATATCCAGGATCCTTAAAATAAAATTTGTCCTTGTGATTTGTAGAAAGTTCGGCCTCGTGAACTGTAATTCACTTGGTAACATGACATTATATAGCCATCATGAATTTACCCACCAAACGGTGTCAAGCAGTCATATGCCGAAAATCTCTTTCATTTCAAGTTTTTGGAAAGAACGTTATGTCAAGATGCTAATGGCAGAAAAAAATGGCTTTGCTAAATTGCAGAAAGCATTTTTTGTCATTATGTGAGCACGGCAGTGAAGGTAGAATACATATAACAACATGGCTCTAATTGGGGTAGGGTTTTTTTTCAGTTTCAGTCATTACTGTGGTAATTGCGAACTGAATCGAAAATGACTGCCTGCGTGCACGCTTTGAGAAAAGCGCAGCTGACAAAAAAAGGCTATTTTGGGTGACACAGGAAGCAGACAATTTTGAGAATGGCAGCTGATAATGGATCCAATTTTCTGGCCTCTGGTTGGAGTGATAGCAAGACTGCAACCTTAGCGAGCGCAGAAGAAAAGACACCCCTTGCGATGTCAACACTTGGATCATTCTGAAAGACATTCTCAGCCCACCTGTGCCTTAAACGAACACATCTGTTGCATTCGCGTCTCCTGTTTTCCCCGTCCACCGTCACAGCAAACCTACTGGGTCGATCTGCGTAGTCATGTGTTTCATGATGCCAGATGTTCCCTAAATTGTTTTGAAAGGGACGGATTGCTCTTCATTGGGAGGAGATTCACACTCTGTCACCATATTTCCAGGGACCCACTCATAAATGTCATCATCCGCCACTGTTTTGTATGTATCACAATTAACCGTAATCATCGCCACCTTGCACAGTACAAATAAAAAGGACCATGCGCCAAAAGTCTACGTCACCCTCACACACAGCCATTGTAATGACTCAAGCTCCAAATGCACCTGGGATCGATTCCCCAGCAAAAACTGACGCCAAAGTTGATCTGAGCTAATCGAAGCTAACAAAACCGACATTTCTTGCCTGGTGATAGAAGCAACTCTGCATGCGTCCTCACGACATAATTGTGCCGGGTCGGCCTTGCCGCCACGAGTGTGCCGGGAGGTGACAGATTGCACTGCGGGTACGCCGACCTATTCTGACGCCACCCTGGTGCGTTGATGGCAGATTGTGAAGGGAGCGTCGAGCAGCATGCAGCCTCACAGCGGCGCACAAGCAAACTCACTTTTTCTGGCCGTGTTGCAGGTTTTGGAGGAACAGGGTTTAAAGAAACTCAACAACAAAGTGGCAAACTTAGCTGCCCAAAATTCCCTAGCCTGACTTCCCATTGAAATTACCCACGTATTCCCACCTCCATAGTAACGTACAAAGGTCGATTTGGCATCACAGGTCTCAAATAACTCGGCGAATGACGGGCATACATGGGACCACAGTTGGGGACTTGTCTTCCTGTCTGGCCGTGAGCGATGCTCTGTAGTCAGGCAGGCGCATTACAGACATGCGCACCACAAATGGAGTGAGAACATGGGGAGAATCCCGACTCGCCTCCTCAAAGACAGCGAGCAGCCTCTGTGTGACAGCAGTTCATTAATACGCCCTCGCCTCACGCCGATAATCACTTCAAATCTCACCCAACGCTACCGTCACTTTATCTTCCATTTCCTAATGACTCTTCATTGGCAGTGCATCCAGGCGGAGGGGCTCACTCACTCTGGCCACATCGGAGGCTCCTTGTGATCTTATCTCAGTGACCGCGCACCGCCATGGCTGTTCGACGCCACTCCAGTGTGGAGTCGAAAGGTGTGGATGAATAAATTGACTCCCGTCCTGCACTTGATGCCATCTGATAATTCAGTCAAAGGAAATAAAACCGGTGTGTCTGTGACTGTGGCACCCACAAGTACTGTAGATTCGACAATTACTTCTGCACAACTCTTGGGGCTCGATTTAGTAAAGGTCAAGCAGGAGGATTGAAAAGAAGAATCAATACTAAAATGAAACAGCATTGACTGTTAAGTTCGTTTTTTGAACAAATCCATCTCTTCGAAACAAAATTCTACTTCACTGGAAAGACTTAATCCTGCACCAGACAGCCTGAGGGCTCTGGGACCCTCTTAGACCAGTTGAGAAGCAATAGTCTTAACTTACCGTTTTGCCTGTTTGAAATGGACCGGCAATCATCCTTATATCCGAAAACACTTGTAGCTCGAATCGCCGTTCTCCATTGAAATGACTAGAAGTGGCATTAATCTGTTCCACCCTGTAAAAAAAAAAAAAAAAAAAAACATCACAACAAACTTTTAAAAAATGGTTTTCATGTGAAAATTGTACTCCATAATGTGATACCTATAGTAATGACAACATTCACTCATTCACTGAGAGGCTATATATGCAAATATGTGACCACCATAGTGCTAGGGTTTTTGTCATTTTCACACAAATTGCAGGACCCGCACAATATTGAGTTTTAGGACTACATTAACATTCAATTCAATTCAAACCTTACACTTTCTTTTTTCATCAGAAAAAAGAGTTAATTCCTAAATTATATGATTCAGGAGTTATCTGAGCTTGAAATGGGGGCGGCTGCACAAAAGACAAATGCTGCCCCCTGGTGGGAGGGAAAAACATTGACAGAGGTCTGACCGGAGCTTGATCCGCAAGAAAAGACAAATCCCGAAAAACTTGGCGCTCCACGTCATGCTTTTCAATTACAGAATAAATTTGGGAATGGCAATGAATGAGATTGTGGATTGGAAAGACTTTACATTTTTACTTTTGTGTCACTTCAATGGACATTGGGTTGCTCCTTCTGTTCTGTTTGGCTTGGTGAACTAAGGACAAGATGATGCAGAAATCCAGATAAACACAGAGACATCACAGCTATTCAAATACCTGACGGCCTCGCCAATCGGCAACCCAATAAAAATCGACCAAAGGGCAAGTTTATGGAAGGACAACTTTAGGGAGACGCGGTCAAAGATCAAGTCTATCTCTGTTTTCTCCCGCGTTGCATTATTAAACAAAAAGGCCATAAAGCGATCCACATGAATTATTTGGCGACCCCATCCAGAGACAAAATGGAGATGGGGGTGTGACTTTTAGCCCTGGCAAAGAAATCCAATGCGAGTTTTTGCATTAAGTTTTCATAATGTGAGTAGCAGAGGCAGAAAATAATTCAGCGCCGGTGCCATCAGGTCAATGGCTGCGGGCTGCGTTCACTCCAAACAACGCCGCAACTGCAAGACACCTCCGAAGCTTTACCACGCCGCTGCGATTCTTCCACCCGCCCCCGCCTTGCAACCACAAACATAAAAAAGAAACAGGTACGGCGATTTGACAGGCCGATATGAAGATTTGATGAGTGGCGGGAAAGGTCGACGCTGACCGAAAATAAACTCGTTACGTTTACGTACGCAATCTCCGTGGCAAAAGTTCTTGCTTTCTAATGGTGGCTTGCTAAAAAGCATTTCCCATTGAAATTAATTATATTTAGAAAGGGTCTATCAAGAACTCTTTCCGTCACAGTGTATTTACCGTGGTATTGACGTGCTGCTTCCGAAAATGAAATACACTCTTGTGTTACTAGTGGGGGGCAATGCGTCTCTTCAAAGTTAGCCAATGGGCAAGTTAGCCAGTGGTAGCTTTTTGTGGAGGCTGGAGCTTGAGAAGTCATCTCCTTCCTTGAATGCAATTTTTGTGTAGATGCACAGAAGTTTTCAATGCCAAAAAGTAGCTACGTTTATTCCTCGTCGCTTAACTCCGGAGTAGCTGGGGGGAGGTGTGGCTAATTTGAAACCTCAAATCACTTTTCACGACTAACAGCCGCATGTCTGAAAATTGTACACACTCACACACCCACAGAATATTGAGTTTTAGGACTACATAAACCTTCAATGTAGCGTAAGAAACCTTAGACTCTATTCTTTCATCAGAAGAAAAGAGTTAATTCTTAAATTATATAGGTCTGGAGTTATCTGAGCTTGAAATGGGGGCAGCTGTACAAAATACAATACCTACATATTGATTCATATAGTGCTTTAACAAACAGCTGAAGCTGTAACAAAGTGCGAACATGGACAAAAGGCAAATGTCCGTGGAAGAGAAAAGAATGCCAGAGGTGTGAACAGCGCTTTATCGGCACCCCTCCTCAAGAAGATAAACACACATTCGGGAACGGTGCTCCATGTCATGCTTTTCAATGGCAGTGAATGAGTTAAACACACCCTTCAATTTAGAATTCCCCTTTCTTGTTTATTTCATGGCCTTTGGCTCTTTGTGACAGTGCTCCATGTCCTCCAACAATAGCGGGGGTTTCCTGCATCCAAGCAATTAAAAAGTTACTTTTCAGCCCAATGTCCTCTTTAATTCTCAGTGACACTGTGATGCGCCATGTTTCCATCGCGATGCTGGCACCAGGTGAATGTCAGCCCGCCATTCTCCACACCGTTCGCCCTCATGCGGCCATGTCCTTGCGCATCAGAGTCACGCGTGCGCCCCGTTGCTCGCCTGCCGCCATAAATCCCTCTAACTTCCCCTTTGTTCTCTGCGTCTCCTCGTTTGCCTCACTCCGCCTGCATCCCGTCTATTATTCTACTGCTGTGGCGTACAAGTACTGCAGCTGTCAGTCATCCAATCAGAGGATATATTACGTTTGAGGCCCCCCGTGGGGTCAATGTGCCGCCAAAAGAGATCCAACCGAGAGAGTGGTCCCGTTTTCCTCACACACCTCCCTTCGTATCTCTCTCTCTCTGTCTTTCACAATCGGCCCAGGCTATATTTAGACAGCAAATGGTGTGAATGACACTTCTGCATGTCAGCTGCATCATCTTCTCGTGACACCCTTGAGAGACGGCAGGTATCGAAGAAGAAAAAAAAACAAATTAGCTTGCATGAATGTGAGTGACAATATCAAACTTAGTTTTTACATAGTATAGCACACGTGTCAAATCAAGGCCCAGGGGCCAAATCTGGCCAGCCACATCACCCGCGAAAGCAAATCAAATTTTTGAAATTCTATAATGCTTGCTAAAGTCCCAACCCACATTTCAAATTGTCCCATGTAAACAACAATAACAGTCATTATTGTTGACATCAAATTTTAAAAACTATTCATTAATTTGTTGTGTGCTCTATATGTAATACAGTGGTACCGCAGCTTACGAACTTAATTGCTTCCCAGAAAGTGTGTGTAAGGCGAAAAGTGTGTCTTCCAAACATTAATTTCCCATAGTAAACCATGAAAAATGAGAATAATCCGTTTCCAGGTCCCCATAAACCATAATTCTCTGCTAAATAAGCCTTAAAACTACATAAAGTATACCTTATTTTATGTACAGTATCATAAATGTGCTATTGTATTGTAATTAAAGAAATAAACTGTACTGTATAATAAAGTTGTTTTATTTACCTTATTATTTATATATAATTTAGAGTGTGTTGTTATTTAACTAGCCACTTCAGTTATAAGAAAACTAATACATCATACAAGTTTTATTGTACAAAAGCAAAGCAAAAATGTTCTTACTTTTAGCTAGCTAGCTTTAGCTGGTAAGAGCCTGACAAACTATACTTATAGGACTTTCTGATGCTGTTTTGGACTGTCTGTCTGAAAAGTTCCATATCGAACATTTCATATGTTGACGGTAATGACAAATAAATTAATAATTGGATTGAATGCATTTTATTCAGTAGTACAAATGTAGGAATCAACAAGCCAGTTCACATGGGTTGGCATTTTCCTTTGTTAGTGTCCAAGATAGATGACAGAGACCCGCAGTTTAAAAAAGAAAAAAAAGGTGTCTGCATTCAGAGGTCAGGAGGCTGAATAAGAAAATGATGAGCGCTTGTGAGGTGGACCTTGCGGTCACCCGTGCTGCAACCCCATGAAACGCCAGTAAAAGATGTCAAGCTTCTGAAAGAAGAAACACACTCGGAAGATGTGCAAAGTGACCGTGGAGCAGGCCGTTGTATTGGCACTCTTCACACTACAGCACTAAAATTGTTTTGCGCAGACTGCCTGATGAAATTGGATCCATCTGAACAATACACTTAAAGGACAACCGACGCCTCCAGACAAGTTTTGTCCATAATTTGTAAAATCACTTCAAATGACTTCTACTGAGCGTATTTTACAAAGATTCCATCGCATATAGTTATATTTTGCATTTTAAGACTTCGCGCTGAATATTCAGGAAGTCTTGTTTTTGAGTTGGTGACGATACCTCCTGTGACGTCACAGTAGGTATTGTCACTGACTTAGAAAGCGACACTCAATGCATTTTGGGTACTTTGTCTGGTCTGAAAACTTCGTGTTGATCCGTGTTGATGGTGAAATTAGAAGTACAATGCAAATAACGCGATGGTGAATCATGTGTTGCACCAAGACTACTATTTGATACAAGCTGACACAAATTCCCAGCAGACAAATTTCCCATTTCCAATGGAGCTAGGGTGCCATCTTGTACATTTTTTGGGATACTACATTTCAGTCCCGATGCCATTGACGGCTCAAATTGATATGGGAGGACTCCTTTAATCGATTCCAAACATTTATGCTTTCCTCTTCAGAACTATTTGAACCTTATTCATAAGTGGATGAGTAACAAGAAAGCATCTTCTCTGAATCTGAAGCCATTGTTTTGATTCTCGAGCAAGGCAAGATGTCTTGGCGAACAAGGGGGCGACAACAACCCGCCCCCTTGTTCAACAACATGAACAAGGGGGCGGGACCTTCTGAAACTCTCCATTTCCGTGGTCATTTTGAAGTCGTTTTTGTACAGTAAGTAATTTTTATTGCTGTTTTTCATTTGACTAAAAATATCAGCCTGCGTGTTTTGGGTATTTCAGAGATAAAACGTTTTTCTGTTGTCATTTAGGACACAAAAAATGGTGTCAGTTGTCCTTTAAATGTGCCACCCTAAAAAAAACAAAGAGGTTTTACATTTTAGTCATGTGCATCAAAAAAATCAAGATTATTTTTTTCTTTTCAGTGTAGGATAGTGCAGTGCATCATAAAATATGCATCATTAAAACAGACAATGAGGGTACAAATCATTAGAATTGATTAGTGGAGAAAAAAACATCCCCCAACATTTACCATATTTGGATAGGCACAGTTTCCGTCAGACAGAGGCAATTAAAACATATGTAGTTTAAAAAATAAAATCCCATTATCAAGCAGGAACAGGCTTTTACGTACGTCAAAAGTGTGTTGAAAAAGTTCTTCGGTCGTAATATTTATGAATATACTTGTGATGTGTGCTTCCTGGAATAAATAAACATTTGCTTCTGGGGAAGTTCACCTCTGAAAGACAAAGAGGCTGTGTTGGAGCATGTTGTTGTTGTTTTTGAGCCTCCAGTAAAATCTTTCTACATTATTTGAATCTACATTCAATGCAGTGCATATTTTGACAATGTTACATTTTAAATAATGGCTTTAGCATGGAAATATATGCATTCATCACTGTTGCGTGAGAGACCCACGTCGTCTGCCCCCTGAGAACTTTCGTCAGATGAATCGCTTTTATTTAAAAAAAAATCAACGCCATCACTCGTTAAGTTTCAACACAAACTCACTGTTGCCCCTCGCCCCGGAGGTGTCAAACTTTTCTCCCACAGCGCAATTCGTTATTCCCGTGTCTTATTTATGGTCTGGGCGATCTCAACATGGAAGATCTCACTGCAGGAAAGCAAATGGAGTTGCCAAAAGTTGGCAAAGAACAGAAATGATGTTCACTTTTCTGGTGGTTCTATCTGGACTCATTCTTTAGACCAGTGCTTCTTCATCCTTGGAGCTATTTACTTAGGTTGGTAAACTTACACCGACTCCAAAGAACGGAAAAGTTTGGACATTTTTGCGGATTTAAAACACAGAAAACCAAAAAGTCCTTTTCAAATGATGGACATGAGCTTGTTGGTTTGATCCACTGGAAGGTGAACCAGAGGTCACTTTTTATCCGATGACATCACCAGTTCTTCGCTGGTGTGTGTCAAATGCAGTCAAAAGGTACTTAGCTCAGCGGCACCTACCAAACATCAGCTCACCGGCTAGCCTTGTCGCTACTGGCGCGATTTTATTGTTCATCTTACGAGCAAGTAGGAGAGTCAAAATTTGACTGAAACATGAAGACGCAAGGTCAAGTTACTGCACATGATAAACGCAGCTTCCGAGAGGACCGATTTACTGTGTCCGGCCGGCCTCTGTGCGATCATCACAAGCTCTCTTGAGTCACGATGACTCGGCTGCACTCGGAACATTTTGGGGTGGCAAGCACCCGGATGCCGTGGCGACAGAAAATTCAGAGTATTAAACTTAAAGTCCCATGAAATGAAAAATGTATGACCCAAAAAAATCTCTTTGGATTTTTTTCTTGCCATCAAAATTGCCCTTGTGACATTCAGCTTGCCCCCCCCCCTCCCAGGTTATTGTTGTGCATTTGTGGGGCTTATTTGTGATTTTTATTCACTGATTTATTTTCCCAACCACGCTGCTTTTGATCAGAACTTTTCCTGTGAAGAACACGTTTATGAAGCAAACCTTTCTTTTTATGAAAGGATTTGAAAGATCAAAATGCTCTCAACGCTCCAAATGCCCGACGACGAAACAAATAAAACATATTTTTGCCTTGACGTCAGATCGCCTCATCTTGTTTCAAGTTTAGTTTTCGCAGTGAATATGTTGGGTTATTTTGATCATTCGCCCTTGGTTCATTGCTTCTACGGGTGTTGATGGAGATGGATGGTTAAATCATCAGGGAGCCAGGTCTTGAACAGAAAGTTGATTTAATTTGGGAGAGCGCGGAGGCATCGCGGTGTCGGCCGAGGATGGAGCATGGCGAGAGAGAGAGAAAAAACGGGCTGCAGGAGTATTTACGCGGCGCATAGTATATGACGCGACAGGATGTGACGTAATGAAAATGCGACATCATGTAAAGGAAGGCAGGATATGACGTTTGAGGAAGTTCAAAATGTAAACAAAGATTACGGAGCGATGTTTAGAGATGTTTGTATGGCGAATTACTCCAACAGAATTGTTCTTCAGTTTTTTTTCAGTTTCCTTTTTTCTCAAAACCCTTGTTGCCAACTCACCTTGAAAAGGACACGCTTCCTTTTTAATACTTCTCAAAAAGTTTCTCATTGTCGTAATACTACCTACACGCTTCTCTAAAATAAAATGTTTGGTTTTGAATCCTTTCAGGGACAGCGGTTACTTTACTGGACAAAAAATAATGCATTTTTTGGATAATTTCAGACCGATACAATAATTCCACAATTGCCACTTAAAGGACAACCGACGTCGCCGGACAAGTTGTGTCCATAATTTGTAAAATGGCTTCAAATAAAATGACTACTGAGTGTATTTTACAAAGATTTCATCGCATATAGCTATATTTTACGCTTTAAGACTCACGCTGAACATTCAGGAAGTCTTGTTTTTGAGTTGGTGACGAGTCCTCACGTTACGTCATGAAAGGACCCCCCCCCCTGACCGACAAAAAGATACATTGTAGCAGTCCTTCATCACGTCAATGTATTTTGCTGTACTGTTTATCTGAAAACCTTGATGTTACATCCAAAAGCCGCCAACAGAGGGAGCCCAAGCTCCATGAAAGGAATCTATCAGCCCGTGGAAACGGGCTGATTCATTCCTCAAGGGAGCTGGTTGCCATTTTTGGGTGCGACATTCCCCCCTGCCCATTTGCCTCAAAATAACACGGAATAAATTCTTTAATCGATTGCAAACATGTATGCTTTCCTCTTCAGAACTATTTAAATCATATTCATAACTGGATGTGTAACAAGAAAGCATATTATCTGAATCTGTAGCCATTGTTTTTATTCTCCAGCAATGCAAGACATCTTGGCGTGACGTCACGAACTGGGGGTGGGACTTTCTGAAAATGCCCAATTCGCAGCTCATTTTTTTGCAGATTTTTTACACTTTAAGTCATTTTTATTGGTGTTTTGCATTTGAATAAAAATATCATACTGCGTGTTTTGGGTATTTTAGATGCTATCAAACGTTTTTCTGATGTCAGTTAAAAAACTTTTTTGTTTCTTACCTGACATGAGAAAAATGTGACGTCGGTTGTCCTTTAAAGGACAACCGACATCACTTTTTTGTTTCTTACCTGACATCAGAAAAATGTTTTCTAGCATCTGAAATACCCAAAACACACAGTATGATATTTGTATTCAAATGCAAAACACCAATAAAAATGACTTAAAGTGTCCAAAATCTACAAAAAATTGAGCTGCGAATTGGGCATTTTCAGAAAGTCCCACCCCCAGTCACACCAAGACGTCTTGCATTGCTTGAGAATCAAAAGAATGGCTTCAGATTCGGAGAATATACTTTCTTGTTACACCTCCTGTTATGAATATGATTCAAATAGTTCTGGAGAGGAAAGCATACATGTTTGCAATCGATTAAATAATTTATTCCATGCCGTTTTGAGGCAACATTGGGGAGAAACGATCACCAGAAAAGAGGCACAAAATTGTGACCTCCTGTGGCCACCTCCGTTTCCACTGGCTGATAAATTACTTATATGGAGCTTGGACGCCCTCTTCTGGCGGTTTTTGGGTGCAACACAAGGTTTTCAGACCAAACAATACAGCAAAATACATTGATGTGATGGAAGGACTGCTACAATGTGTCTTTTTTTCGGTCAGGGGCGTTCTTTTAGTGACGTCATGTACGGACTCGTCACCAACTCAAAACCAAGACTTCCTGAATATTCAGTGCGAGTCTTAAAACGTAAAATATAGCAATATGCGGTGGAATCTTTTTAAAATACGCTCAGTAGAACTCATTTGAAGCCATTTTACAAATTATGGACATAACTTGTCCGGAGACGTCAGTTGTCCTTTAAAGATAACCACGCGGGTGCACCGCTGATCAGACAATAGCGGTGTCCATGCTGTTCGAACTTTCAGAGCCAGCGGTAGCCCAAATTTCGGTGGAGAGGGGTGCCTTCAAATTTTGACATGCAGGAAAAAAAAACAGCGGAAACATCAGGAGCTTCTTTTTTGGTGTTTTGGCCTACATTGTAGCACATGTGCCATCTTGCCAGCTGACTCTTTGGCCACTTGTCAATCCAGCTGTCCAAAAATTACACAGAGCACATTAGTAATGTATTGCTCGTCTGTGCACTTTACATCACCAGTTTGTCCCAGTTTACGCCATTCATGTCCACAAGGGCTAAAGATTAATGGGGGATTGTTTCTTATGAGCGTCTGTCATTCAGCGCAGACCCCCGGTGTTGTCCTTTGAAATCTTTTGATCTGTGGCGGGGCGTATACTGGTGCCATCGGCACCTTTGCGAGGACCATTTGAACGAGGGAGGATGAGCTACGAAGCCGCCCGCCCACTAGCAGCGAGACAAACGATTTTTCTCCGTCCAGATAGAGAACAGGGAAAAGTGATTGAAAACGGGTTTAGAATTGCCTGTAGTTGTCATGATATTCTTGAGTCATTTGTTGCCGTTGGCCACATTGTGTTGAGGGTTTCCTTTCGGGGGCCGTTATGAATTTGGGGGAGCCATTTTAGAATGTTTTAATCCCCTCCACATACAGACGCTCACTGATTTACGAGCATATGTGTTCGCAGCTTCAGTAATGGCTTACTGAAGACCCAAGGATATATGTCATCATACTACAGTAGGTGTGAATTTATTTTACGACTGTTAGAGTGTCTTGGTTTTATACTTCCCCGTTCAGTGTTTGACTTAAACACACATTCCATACAAAATATATAGCACTGAAGCAACTTCACCAAACAAATTCACCTTACGAACGACCACTCGGAACGTATCACGTTTATAAGTTGGGGTGCGTCTGCATTACATATAGAGTGTATAACAAATGCAAAACCAGTTTTAAAATGTGAAGTTTGACTGATATTGTGGTTTATATATGATAATTTGAAATTTTGGTTGGGACTTTAGCAGGCAGCATGGTACTTGACATGCTTCATTTGCTTTCGTGGGCCAAATAAAATAACGTGCCCCCCGGGCTTTGACTTTGACACCTGTGATATAGACTGTACCAATGTCCTTCAAAAAAATATATATATATATATATCTTTACTTTTTATATGCTCCTGAAGGTCCGGTCGTCCCGTCAGCTTCATTGTGGTCTTCAACACGCCAAACCCGCTCAGCAAGATCTCCTGGGTCAACCGGCTGCACTTGGCCAAGATTGCGCAACGTAAGATGATATACACACACACACACACACACACACACACACACACACACACACACACACACACACACACACACACACACACACACACACACACACACACGTAAATAAATTCAAATTCAAAAACCAAAAGAAAAATAATTCATATGATGTAGCTTAAAAATGAAAAATCAGCCAACCCCCCGCACCCTCAAAAAAGTCAACATTTAGACAGTATGATAATCGACTGGTGAGCACCTACTCTTCATCACAATATGGAGATCGTGGATTCAAATTAGGCTTTGATCTTCCGGCGTGGAGTTTGCATGTTTTGCCCGTGCCCGTGTGGGTTTTCTACGAGTATTCTGGTTTCCTCCCACATTGCAAAAACACGCAGGGTAGGTTGATTGAACACTCAAAATTGTCCCGGTATGTGAATGTGAGCACGGATGATTGTTTAATATGTGTGTTGTGCGATTGGCTGGAAACCAGTTTGTCTTTAACTCATTCACTGTCAATGTGCAAAAATGTGTCCACTTCAGTGCCAGGGTTTTTGTCATTTTCACTCAACTTTCAGGACCCACAGAATATTGAGTTTTAGAACTACATAAACATTGAATTAAGTGTAAGAAACCTTAGACTATCTTGTTTCACCAGAAAAAAAAATATTTAGAGATTACTTGGTTGTATTTATCTGTATTAAAAGTTTGGGAGACTGTACTAAATGCTGCACCCTCGTGGGAGGGAAAGATATAGCCAGAGGTCTGACCAGCGCTTTATTAGTTTTATATCCTAAGCTCTGGTGATATGTGAACTTGAAATGGGGGCGGCTGTCCAAAATACAAGACAATACAATACATACATATTGATTTATATAGTGCTCTAACAACAGCTGAAGCTGTTACAAAGCACTAACATGGACAAAAGGCAAATGCTACACCCTCATGGTAGGAAAATACATTGCTAGAGGTCTGACCACCACTTTATGCCCCCCCACGCCCCCGCAAGAAAAACCAAAACCCGAAAAAATTTGGAATGGCGCCCCACGTCATGCTTTTCAAATCCAGAATAAATTCACGAATGGCAGTGAATGAGTTCAAATATTAGCCCCACACATCTTGATGACAATCTCCTTTTTTGTTTGTTTGTTTGTTTGTTTGTTTTAACACGGCTCATCCTTTGACCCTGTCTTATTCCTGCATGCTCATGCGTGAGTGTTTGTTTGCGGTTTGCATTTATCCGTTGCCTCTTTGCACAGCCACGGCAGCCAGCACTGAGGCGAAGGTATTTGAGTGCATTTTAGGCAAATACCTCCGACTTGGCGAAAAAAGCAAGAGAGGGCCAGGAAAGATTGCATTCTTCATCCGTTGATGTGCGTTTGTTGGCAAAGTGCTCTGTGGGCGACGAGATGCCATCCCTTCAGCGCACAACGTCAACCTTGGATGGCAGCCGCCAGCTCCTGACTCACTGTGGCAAATCTGCAGGCTCTCCGGCGGAGCGTTCGGGCGGCTTGCAATCCCTTATCCCCGCGGCTTGCACCTTTTTATCTGGCGCGCAGCAGTCGGCTCGAGCAGCAAGCTGGCGTCGGTGCGGCATGATCGGCGGAGCCAAAGTAACGTCAGAATAATATCAAATGACGGCATAGCGGCGCCAAAATAATTGTAGTCATCCATGGATTAGCTGCTTGTCCTCTCATGTATAATAGTCATTATTTTATTATATCAATGAAACAAACATTCTTCCTCCACCTTTAGTACCGCTTCAATTTAAAACGAAAGTAGTCTGAGGGAGAAAAAAAGTGAAAACCGCATTTCAATAAAGAAAAATAAAATTTGATTTTTTTTTTTTTTTTTAAAGAAAGGCAGATAAATTAAAGCAAAGTCTTCACTTAACTGAGATGGATTTTGTTAGGATGAAAAGTTGTCACCTTCGTAGCATCAGCAATTCTGTCGCCCTGTGGCAATTTTTTTGCCTCTTGGCATCTATTTGAGATATCACACTCGATGTGCTGGAAGGTGTTTTGCGAGGCTGGAACTGGGAATGTAACTTTGAACTATTGATGCACAACTGAAGCTTCATGAAGCACTCGTGATACTTCTTGACTCTTTTATACGGTGCTCTTGGTTTAAACATGCGATGCCGTTTTAATACATGTCCATTGCACTCACCTCTAAAAAAACCGAGCGTATCACAAGCGCTTCACTACTTTGATGAACACCTTAAGCTCACTCTCGCAGTCGTAGTTTGGAGTGGTTGAAAGTGGCGATAATTGGAAACGGGAAATCACCCCGACCGACCGTTTGAAGCCCGTTTTTGTGGCACTTTTGAGGAAACGAGAACAGGCCCTCAGTGATTCCCACCGTAGGCACATTTGGAAGGTGATCACCGCCACCACGGTCAATGTTGCGTTAATTGTTTCCCGCACGCACATTGCCTTCCCGTACGTAAATGTAATTACAACCAAGGAGTTGTTGCTTTAATTTCACGGATGGTGCGCCCTCGCGGGAGGGGGGGGGGGGGTCCTTGCAATCGTGAATTATCAGGCCTTGAAATACTCTGTGACATATTATTATCATTACTATTATTATTAGTATTCTTTTAGCAGACAAAAATCAACCACAAAATATGCTTTTGTGGTTGATTTTCATAACTGACGCATTTTCATTGGCAGAACATTGCCGATCAGGAATGTGTGGTCCAAGGTTTGATAAGCGCTGCAGGCGATTAGCGGCAGATTGCCGCACCCCCTCCGGCAGACTTCGGGCTAAATTGCCGTTTAACGATGATACGCACCAATCCCAACGTCATGACTGTTTAATTACAAAAAGTTACAGCCTGCCTGTTGTCTTGGCGATTTCAGTTGAATCTTCCACGTGAGTGGCAAACTTTGTTGCACGCGTTGCATGGACCAAAAAAAAACTAAAACAGTTTCTTATTTGAGCTAATTTTGGGCTAATTGTAGTCAAAACTATTCCTTTGATTTTTGATTTCTGGTTCTCAGTGTGTGGTCCACTTGCTCCCTCTAGTGGTATACAACAGAATCAATGAATTGGATTGGATTGGATTTGCCTTTATTAGTCTTAGCAGTGGAGAAATTTACATTTCACAGCAGCAAAGTTATGAAAGAAGAGTTATGAATTGAATGTTGAAAGCCGGCATAATGTTACTTTTTTCCCTCAAAGCGGGACTACGCATTTGTTAAGTGCACATCAGTATTTAGTTAGAATGTGAGGAAAATAAATCAAAGCTTTCCTTGCATCGTGGTGTAAATTGACTGAACGTCATTGACGCACTGCACCACCGTCGTTTGCCAGGGGTCTTTATGAACCAGCCTGAGGCGTTGCCTAATTAATAGTCTTTTCCACTTGCGGAATTAATCGCTTCCCCGCCGGGTTGGGGTCTAGGTCTCAGACGATAGCGAGGCCGATGCATGATGGGAGGGGAAACAGGAGACGGGGGCTGTTGGGATGATTAAGACATGCAATCAGCCCCACTGCAGGGAACAGAAAGAACAAGCGGGAGTGCTCGCCTGCGGCTGCCTTAATGTGCTCAAGCATCCCTCCTGGTTAATAGGAACTCTACAATTCGCCATGCCCAAAGCTTTGGGCCAATTAAAAGATCTGATATTAGTGAGAACCGTGATCGCATAAATCACATTTACTGTATTTTCCGGTGTATAAAGCGCACCGGAGTATAAGGCGCACCCCCAAGGAATGGTGTATTTTTGAACTTTTTCCAAATACAATAAAAGATTTCCAAATATAAGGTCAACCACATTATAAGGCGCAACAGTAGAGGCTGGGGTTATATACTACTTCTTCTACAGGGGGAAAATGTAGTCGGTATTACTATATTACTTCACATATAAGGTGCATCTGCGTATAAGACGCATGGTTATCTTTTGAGGAAAATGAAGGCTTTATACACGGAAAAGACACAATTTATTTATTTATTTATTTATTTATTTATTTATTTATTTGTGTGTTTCTTTGTTTAGTCATTCATTCATTCATTTATTCATTTATTTGTCTAGTCACCCACTGATAGATAGATAGATAGATAGATAGATAGATAGATAGATAGATAGATAGATAGATAGATAGATAGATAGATAGATAGATAGATAGATAGAAAATATATATGTATATGTTGGGAGAACAGTGCTATTTTTTACAATGTATTATGTATGACTTTAATATCGCATTACAACTTGATCTCGGAAAAATACGTCTGTCTGGCTCATGACAAAAAAACCGTCGATGTCCTCACCGGCTGACCCTTTTGCCGCAATTTGGCGAAGAACAGTGAGCAGATGTTGCCATGTCAAGAAGCGCCACACTCATTGAGATCGACTTGAAAAGCGTTCGACTAAAACGCCGGATCGCAAGTTCAACACGGGGCAGGTTAACCGGGGGGCTATTCTGGGCCTGCCCACATCAATCAAATCCACAACTCTGCGCTGCGTTTGAGGCTTTACAACCTTTACTTTTCAGCAGCGCCCCAGATTCTGAATTCCAGGTTTCCATGGTGACCGCAAGGGTTTAAAAAACATCAGCTTAACCTCACACGGCGCACTTATCTGTCCTCTTTTGTGTTGTTATCTGCTCAATGAATCAACTCATTTTTCAACATTTTCTTTTTTTTTTTTTTTTTCATCCTTCCAAGCATCATCGGCAGCAGAACAAAGAGGCCTTTAGTGGGCGTGCGTTTGAAAGAAGTTTTCACAGCCTATAAATTAGTCTGTATAACGGCCGCGATTATCTCACACACACACACACACACACGCAAATACACGCGCACACACACACAAAACCTTCCTATATATAGCCCACGTGCCCCCCTCCTTATCTCGCCACGCTCAAATGTGGGAAATGTTTATGATGAGGAAACATTATCTAGGATTTCATCACCAGATCCTGCGCTGGCATTGATCCATGCCGAAATATCAATTGCATTGGTGTATTTAATTAGTCCGTATCTTTGGCCTTTGTGTCACGGGGGGCCTGGGGTGGGATTGGGTTTGTGGGGGTATGTTTGAAACGGAGGGGGTGGATTGACGAAAGAACCGTGCGCTGCAAATTAATCTTGATCAGCGCAAGACTTCAACCGGGGGCACGTGCGCCATCGGATAACCGGGAAGGAGCTCCATCTTGTCAGTTTCCTTGCCGCATCCTCTTCGAGTTGAGAAGATCGCGTCACTTCACATATTGAATTTTCACAAGAAACACAAACATTTCAAAGCACGGCCTTGGTTCTTGTGTATGTGCCGAGAAGGATGGGATTTTACACAGAAACATTGGACACTTTTAATATTTGCAATTTAACATAACGCGGCCCGGTAGTCGAGTGGTTAGCATGCTGGCTTCACAGTGCAGAGGTCGTGAGTTCAAGACCTGCTCCAGCCTCCCTGTGTGGAGTTTGCATGTTCTCCCCGGGCCCGCGTGGGTTTTCTCCAGGTCCTCCAGTTTCTTCCCATATTCCAAAAACATGCATGGCAGGCTGATTCAATGCTCCAAATTGTCTTTTGGTGATGACTTGGTCACGTGACCAGCTCCCGTGCCTTGCGCAGTGTAGCAGACGCCATTTTCTACCACGTGACCAACGGCGCGACCGATACAGATTTCGATAATTGTGGTACTGTATAGAAACCCCTAAGCAAATATCGATTCACCTTAAGTATCTTTTGTATCGATATAAACATAGCAAAATGGCCGGCGGGAGATGAAAAAGAGCACCGTAGTAACCTGATTATCGTAAAAACCACGAATCGTACTAAACTGAACTAATTATACATAAAAAGACTAGAAATGTGCAAGGGAAGTGAAAATAGTATCGTAATAAGCAGTATTATCAAAATAACCGATATCGATATAACGAGACTTTACTGTAGTATTCTTCAATTCGACCCTTAAACATCTTCACGTGGAATTAGCTCAATTTAAGTACTGTTGCAGCAGTCCTAAAATGCATCATGATTGGGAGTGGGGGGATGCATGTAAATCACCTTGGAGTAAAAGTCTGATTTTTTTTAAAGCGTTGCACAAGTCAGCCCCCGAGCAGTCTCACCCCAAAGAATCAACAGTCCCTGTTCATGGCTGTGTTCGGAAATCCGCACTGATTCACATTTGTAGAAATGTAGTGTTCGGTTATTTGGTCCATTTTAAGTGGAAATATTTTCAAAATGGCTCCCCTAAACGAGAATCTTAATGGCATCATGGCCAAATTTAGAATTTTGGTCATTTCGTGTTTTCGTATTGTAACGAGAAAATGCTTAACATGCTAGCGAGGGGGGTAAAAAAAAAGACTAACTCATTCATTGACATTCCCAAATTTATTCCAGCATTGAAAGACATGACATTGAGCACCATTCCTGAATTTGTTCGGGTTTTGTTTTTTCTTGCACGGAGGGTGGTGCTGATAAAGTGCTGGTCAGACCTCTGGCAATGTTATCCATTCCACTAGGGAGCAGTATTTGCCTTTAGTTAGAGCTTTGTTACAGCTTCAGTTGTTGTTAAAGCGTGATGTAAATCAATATGTATTGTATTGCATTGTATTTTGTACAGCCACTCCTATTTCGAGCTCAGATAATTCCGACCCATATAACTTCAGAATTAACTCTTTTTTTTCTGATGAAAGAAGAACATCTAAGGTTTCTTCCACTGAATTAGACTTTGGGCCCTGCAATTTGAGTGAAAATGAAAAAAACCCTGGCATTGGAGTGGACACATTTTTGCATATTGTCTGGCAGTGAATGGGTTAAATTAAAATTGCATGGGTGTGCCGTGAAATTGCGTCATTGGAGACTGTTGGAAGCCTGGCACATGGACGTGCGTTTGCACGTAACCTTGACTTTGACGATACTTTTGTGGACAAATTACAGATTAAGTTAATTGCAGGCATTCTGTTCAATTAAGGCCAAAGTGTGTTTATCCCTAATTGAGAAAATGCTGATTCTTGGGGCTCAGTGTCGAAAGGTTAGCTGAGGTGTCCTTTGGGTACGCTGTTCCATCTTTGAAATATTCATGCGAATAACGTTAAATAATGCATCGATTCAATTATAATTGCATCGCACACTGACCGGGACATGGCCGGTCACAGAAGCGTCCTGTAATTACCACATGGTGGCAAAATCTGAGTGTCATCGGTCTGTGCATTTGTCCTTGCAAAGCAAACGTTGACAATAAATAACTTCGATGATTCAATTCCATAATGTCCCCTACTTGGTCTTCATAATGTACAATCTTAAGGCCAAGTGAACAAAAACTTAAGGCCAAGTGAACAAAAACATCTTATGTGTCCACCCCAATCCCCCCCCCCTATTTCATGTGTTTATTTTTTATGTAGTTTTGTTATGGGGGTGTTGGGTGGGAGGTGGGGTGGGGCCCTACATCGCGTGTCTACGGGACACGCGATGC
The DNA here is from genome assembly GCF_051943395.1 of Hippocampus bargibanti. NCBI lineage: Eukaryota > Metazoa > Chordata > Actinopteri > Syngnathiformes > Syngnathidae > Hippocampus > Hippocampus bargibanti. Next base: position 16,431,554 of record NC_142745.1, read on the forward strand.
TATGTGAGGGCTCGTTAATGTTGTTTACTGTTATTCATCATCATTACCAGGTTGGGGAAGACTGAAGGTCAAAGCTAATTTGTCTTCCCGCCTGTCGCCGCCTCCTTCCTCTTGTCTTGTGAGCTGCGACGCCACAGCCCGGACGACTGCTCCGAAGGTGTCTGTCGAAAACAAAAACTACTGGATCGATCCGTCGGACGCTGAGCCCGCAGTGTCCCGAAATCACATGAGCCTGGCCACTGAAAGCAGAAATGGCGTGAAATAAAATTTTTGGAGACTTTTGGAAAATCGATATTCGGCTACAATGTCATGGTGATTGATGGATTTTGACAGGTGTGCTACAATGGAGGTGAAAAAAATATATTTCAGTTGTGCTTGAAAAACACCACGAGGAATTTGTATTAACCCATTCACTGCCAGGCAATGTGCAATTATCTCCACTCCAGTGCCAGGGTTTTTGTCATTTTTACTGAAGTTGCATGACCCACATAATATTGAGTTTTCGGATGACATAAACATTCAATGCAGCGTAAGAAACCTTAGACTCTGTTCTTTCATCAGAAAAAAAAATATTTTGAGCTCACTGAGGTATAGACTTATCTGCATTGAAAATGGGGGCGGCTGTACAAAAGGCAAATGCTGCTATCTCGTGGGAGGGAAAAACATTGCTCGAGGTCTGACCGAAGCTTCAAACGCACCCCCGTAAGATAAAAAAACAAAACCCGAACAAATTCGGGAATGGCGCTTCACGTCATGCTTTTCAATTCCCGAATAAATTCAGAAATGGCAGTGAATGAGTTCATTATTACATCATTTCATTGTTTTATACTTAATCCCCCCCCTGGCTTCCCCTTGGATTGAATTCCGAAAGTCGCTTGAATTGAATCACATTTATTGCTTTCTTATATGTAAAATAATCCAGCAGCTTTCCAGCATCTCATGTACAGTAAAGTCTCGTTATATCGATATTCAAGGGAGTCCGAAAAAATATCGATATAACCGGGACTATCGATATATCCGACCCTGTTTGCATGTAATTTTCTCAGTGCGTGCATAGAAATAGTATCGATATAACCGGGACTATCGATATATCCGATATCGATATAACGAGACTTTACTGTATTTTGTTTTTCTAATTTCATTCCTTTCATCACTTTGCTGCTGTGAAATGTAAATGTCTCCACTGTGAGACTAATAAAGGCAAATCCAAATCCAAAATAAAATATGTGCTGGACACCACAGGGGCCATTGTGCTTTTTTTGCGGCTGTAATGGGCAGCATCTTCACAGCCCCGCTTTGTTCAGCGGAAGGTCGGTGCTGTTGGACAGTCTGCGGCTGGATGGATACATGGCTTGAGGAGGCCGCGATAAGAAGGAAGGAGCGACAGCGCAGAGTGCCGATGCAAATATGGAACTGTTGCGGTTTGGAATTGAAGCGGATTTATGAGGGACAGGAGATGTGAGGCAATCTCTTTTCGTCAGTGGATGCTACAGCTGCGTGTTTGCTTTCAACATTTAGCTTGTAGTCGACGTGCACGTTCCACCATGATGTCCTTGATTGACTGGTGAAGAGACACTTTGATCCTCTCCTCTTTCATCTGGAACTGCTTTATGTAACAAAGAGGGTACAGAAAGTGCTTAAGAATGAATGACTCTCTGTGTCTTTGTTTTGTCATGTTATTTGTTATTTAGTTTTCTTATATATCTTTCTTCTTCTTTTCTTATATATCTTTTGACTTCAAGACGGCGCCGTGAGAGTGGCTGCCTTTCCAGCAGCTCCTGTATTTTGCTTTTCTACTTTCAATTATTTCATAATTTTGCTGCTGTGAAATGTAAATTTCTCCACTGCGAGACTAATAAAGGCAAATCTAATCCAAAAAAGCTTCACGTTTAACTCATTCTGTGTATTTCATTGCTTTTTTTCAGGTGAGGAAAATTCACCCGGATGGTTGTATGAGGAGAACGAGGACAAACCCACAGCCCCGTTTTGGTGTCCCCTTCTGGCCTGTCACCTTCCCGTGTTTGCTACAAAGTCGCACGAGAGAAAGGTAAATGGTAAATTTTCACTTTGACGCTCCTCCCCACCAAGTTTTTCGGGACAACTTGCCCAATGCAAGTCAACACAATGAACACAAATTGACTGCCGTGGAAAAACATCTGTCGCATGTTTAGTCTCCCGCGGGGTCCCACCGCGGTCTGTGCGTTGTACGATGAAATAAAATGGTCTTCTCGTCAAGTTATTTGTGATCAGCGCCGCAATCTAAAAGGTTCATGTTCAGTCACTTCGGCGATTTGACAGGCGGATCGCTGTGTGTATGCAATATGCAAAAGATTGAAACGGCGCACCCATTACACCCTCTCCCATAAATCATTTTTTTCACGGGAAAAAAAGGTGTTGATTTAATAAGGCACCTCTGCAAGCTTATTTTTCTCCTTGCCCTCTGCCATAGTGAGAAATGAAGTCCCCTCCTTCCTGCGTTAAATGCCTGATCCGGTTTGCTTGCATGTTGGCTCGTCGTTTTGGTGTAATTGTGCTGACAAAGACTAATAGCCAACATGGGCGATAATCCAGCCTCGTCGGTTCAAAAGGTCTCTCTGAGGGCGTTCTGTCTTTTGTCCGCCAAAGCTCAATGGGGCTTGGAAAGGTTCTTTGTGGATCTTTTCTTCTGCGGGATTTCATCTCATTTCTTTCTTTCATGATTCGGTTGGTTTTAACTGCCGCTATGATCCCCTCCCTAGTCGCTTCGTCTTTTCCCGCAAGCACATTTTGCCAATATAATTTCATATCATGGCCAGTTAAAAGTTTTGATTATTTTTGTTTTTCCTCAATCATTGTCCTACCACCTTAAAAAATACATCCAGCGACCACCATGGATACTTAGTTCGAAAGCCTGCCGATCAAAATCATGATTGAATATAAAAGGCATTTTCAATATCATCGGGAACCGCTATCGTTTTTTTTGGTGGGGTGAGGTGGGGCAGTGACGTGCAGTCAGGGGAGGCAGGTGAGGCTGTGCCTCACCTGTCATCATGGAAATATCAAATGACAAAATAAATTAAACAGTTATATTTATTTAGTTATTTGTACTTTAATGTTGTTTTCCATTTAACTTCACCATTTTTGGATTTTTTTTTCAAAACGGCTGAATTTTCACATTTACCGTTCAAATAATAAGTAGAGACGAGCGGTGAGGCAGCAGCCGGCTGAACCTTACCATGGATTGCACAATCACTATGCTAACTGTGTTCCCTTGCTCTGCAGTGAGTGACAAGACAGCGTTAGGAACCTTAGACTCTCTTCTTCCATCAGAAAAAAAGAGTTAATTCCTAAATTATATGGCTCGGAGTTATCTGGTCTTAAAATGGGGGCAGCTGTACAAAATAGAATAGAATACATACATATTGATTTGTATAGCGCTTAAACCACAGCGGAAGTGATAAAAAAATCGCTAAGATGGACAAAAGGTAAATGCTCCCCCCTCGTGGGAGCGAAAACACATTTCCAGAAGTCTGACCAGTGCTTTATTGGTAACCCACGCAAGAAAAAACAAAACCCAAACAAATTCGAGGATGGCGCTCCACATCACACTTTTCAATTCTGGAATAAATTTGAGAATGGCAGCGATTGAGTTAATCTAAACTGAGTACTGGCATGGTGGGTGATAGCGGCGGAAACAATGAGGCAGGAGGCGGGTAGTAGTCAAGTTACTTGAGCCATCATAGAAGAACGATATAATGTGATCACACACTTAATGGCTCACACACTTAAAAGATCTTAATGGTTACGGGACATCCGAGAGAAAATCGATGTTTCGGCATTCGATTAAGGCCTTTATGCTCTCTCCCCTTCATCCGCTCGCCTCAGCACCAAGAAGCCAAGGTTAGGCGAGGCATCTGCTGCAAAGTCCGTTCGGTGCGGCGATGGGATTTCCCAGAATGTCTCGCCAGGCGTATCGCCGCCAACGTGCGTTACACCTGACTGAAAGCGGAGGCAAGTCAATTAATATGTTTACAGTCGTCTCTCGTGAGATTCTGCTCGTCATCTGCACTCCGCGCAAAAAGAAATAACGCACCTAAGCATGCCGGCAATGGCGAGATACGTATGATGGATGATGCAGGTTGTTGCTCACACATTGTTGGTAAAGATACGACGGGACGTTCTTTCACTTTTCAAATGACTTTGGAATCGTGCTCAAGCCTACTCCACAGAAACAAAGATCACTCAATTGTGGCACATTGCTGCTTTGAAGTTCAGCTCATTGTATGAGCAGTTAACGTTCGCCTCACAGCTTTAAGGTTCTCGGTTTGAATCCGGGCCTTGACCTTCCCCCGTGGAGGTTGCATGTGCTTATTTTTTTCCAGGTGCTTTGAATGTCAAATACCATCAAAGCACATAAATATGTTCTATTTTACCGATTCTGTTTTCATCTTGTGTCAAAGTCTCAATGGTGAGAGCAGGTTTTGTTACCATGGCAACTAAGGGCTGAGCTGGGCGTCAGTTTTCATGCAGGTCATTTCATTGGGTGCATGTAGCGGACAGATTGCCAAATAAAATTTTGGTGATGCAAAAAATATTCTATGAGTGGACAACTTAAATTTTGGTTGAATTGGTTCATACATACATACTTGGAAGGAGAAGCTAAATGTTTGTCACAAGTGTCTCCAGTTGGGAATTCTGTTGTGGAATTTTGAAAATTGTAGGAATGTGGAAAAATAAGTCATGGAGAATGTTTGAAATTGGTTTTGCAAAACAATTTGCAGTATATAAATGTCGGTGCAAGTTTGTGCGAGATGTATGTCTACGTGGAGGGACGGTTAGGAGGAGTTGGGAGTGGGGGGGCTAGCCTGCCCGTTTGCTGCAGTATTACTTTCCCATTTTTGACTAAAGAGAAGGTGGCATTAAATGGAGTGACTCTAAGCCCTTCATGCAGAGCAGACGGTGATTAGGGGCTTAACTCAGCAGTAGCACCCCCCCTCAGCCCCCCCTCCCACCTTTTCTAAATCTGCTTTTTACATCCGGGACTCCCGCAACTCCTCACGGCACAATAGCTTCTTCCGCATCTCATCCTCCAGCGTCTTCTGGGAGAGTGACTCACTTAAAAAACATTGGAAAAAAATACTAACAATAATAATAATCGTACCAGTACTACTACGACTACTACTAATAATAAAAATAAAGAAATAACTACATAAACAAACAACTAAAGAAGTAAATAACATAAATACAACAAACACAAATGAATGAATGAATGAATGAATGAATGAATGAATGAATAAATAAACTGTGATAGCTGACTACCAGCACCAGGTATTAGTACCATCCTGATATCGGCCGTGAGGGACCGATATTCTGCGCTGATACTCTGCGCCGATACTTAAAAAAACATTGAGAAATTCATGACCAAATCATCTCTGACAATATTTTTTTTCCAAAGCAAACCAATGTGCGTCTCTGTAGGAATTCAGCTTGCGACTGGGAGCAGCTCTGCAGTTACCGAAGAGTCCGACCGGGCTAACTTGTTAGCCGGCGGAGATAAACCTTATCATGGTGGCTCTGAGTGAGATGGACTTTCCATTTAGATCTTTCTTTTACTCCCATCTTATCCGGCAAAGTTTCTCCCGCAGCCTGCGTTATCGGCGCTAATAGAGCGAGTGCGTGGTGATTGTTTTTTTTTTTTCATCCACATTTCCTTCTTCTGCCCTTGCTGCCCTTTTGAGAGATGAAAAACATCATGAGAGCACTGATCAAAAGCAAAGTCATTCACGCACTTAAGCGGATTCAACAGGCACCCCTTTTGAACTTGACAGGCGAAAAAGGACAGGTGTCAAATGCTCTTGAGGACCAATAAAGTGTGCCCCCTTCTATTTGATCTATCTATATCCATCCATCCATCCATCCATCCATCTCTCTCTCTCTCTCTCTCTCTCTCTCTCTCTCTCTCTCTCTCTCTCTCTCTCTCTATATATATATATATATATATATATATATATATATATATATATATATATATATTTTTTTGGAGATACACACTTTTCGCCTTACACACTGTCTGGGAACCAATTAAGTTCGTAAGTTGAGGTCTCACTTTATATATATATATATATGTCTATATATATATATAAGTTCGTAATATATATATCTATATATATATATATAGACAGTGTGTAAGGCGAAAAGTGTGTATCTCAAAAAAAAAATCCCTTAGGAAACCATTCAAATGGGAATAATCTGTTCCCGGGTTTCCATAAAATATACTTTTCAACTAAATAAGCCTTAAAACTACACACAACATACCTTATTCTATGTATAATAAATGTGCTATTGTATTGTAATGAAAGAAATACGCTGCATTGTATCATAAAGTCACTTTATTTACATTTGTGATGGTCATTGATGGCTTGATGGAATGGAGTTGGAGGTCGAAGGTCAAAGGGAATTGCTGTTTGGAAAGAGAGGCACATTACATGACGACTGTAATTAAAGAAATAAACTGTGCTGTAAAATAAAGTTTTATTTACCTTTTTGATGGTCGTTGATGGCTTATGGAAGGAGAGTCACCTTCCATAAGGACTTTTGGTAACTTAACCTCTGGTGCTGTTCGGCCGTGTGCTTCCGCCGAAGATCACTCCGCCAGCCGTGGTGGGTGTGTATTGTGAAAATAGTGCTTATTATAAGGTTTAATTTTCAGAAATATTACGTTTGTAAGATAAGGTGTTTGTAAGTTGAGGTCTCACTGTGTGTATATATATATACGTCCATCCATTCATCTAGCTCTCTCTATCCATCCGTCCATCCATCCACCCATCCATCTGTATATTCATTTATTTTATCTAAGCGGGAAATCTGTACACTAAAGCAGCAACAACGGATGAATAAATACCCAATGAACAAACGAATAAAGAAGGAAAGAAAGACAGAAAGAAAGAGAGACAGACTGAGAGAGAGAAAGAAAGAAATAGAGGCAGAGAAAGAGAGAGAGAAAGTTAGACAGAGAGAAAGACAGAGTGAGAGAGACAGAGAAAGAAAGAGAGACAGAGAGTGACAAAGTGAGAGAAAGAAAAAGAAAAAAGAGAGCGAAAGAAAAAAGAGAGAGAGTGAGAGGGAGAGAGAGAGAGAGAGAGAGAGAGAGAGAGAGAGAGAGAGAGAGAGAGAGAGAGAGAGAGAGAGAGAGAGAGAGAGAGAGAGAGAGAGAGAGAGAGAGAGAGAGAGAGAGAGAGAGAGAGAGAGAGAGAGAGAGAGAGAGAGAGAGAACAAAGAAATAAAGACGCACCAACCCTCAGACTGCTTCACTCAGCAGGTTCGGATGTATTCCCTCGTGCCAACTCCAATGTTCTAAAAAAACAAACAAACAAAAAAAGCAACATCTGTCACTATCTCTGCCACACGTTTTAATTTTACAGTAAATGCCAACTGGGGATGTCATTGAACAATTTAACGCACGGTTTTGGGACGCCCAAATCACGTAACGTGCGCTGGCTGCGGGCAACGTGATACAATCCTCTAAAATTTAGACTTTCGGACCGAAAGTCGCGAGCTCTCAACCGCCATGAATCGTTTTTCTTCGGACCATGACATTTTCATGAATCGCGTGAGGCCCACAAGAGGTTATTTCCCAATAGAATGAATGCAAGCGGTTTTCATTGGGGCATCCGAAACTCACTGACGGTCACCTCTTAGCTCAGATCCACGTTCAACAAAAGCTTGGATTCCAGTCACGGATGAGATAGGCAACAGCTCAGCAAAATCGTCGACCCAACCTAGACGTTTTATTTCTTTGGCCAGATTTCGATTCGCGTACTATGAGGCACTGAATGAATCTCTGCTTTTACAGTAGGAGGCTGATACACACATGAGTCCCAAATTCTTTGGCCGAAAGCCTCGTCTTCCTCACAAGCTCTTAAAAGATTTCCGCGAACCAAAGCTGCTGCTGCGACTGCACAAGCAGTCGAGGCGCATCTTCTCCCCACACCCTTGTGCCTGAAAGATTTTATGAAGCATTAAGCGAGGACAGGCACACAATGACAGCCTTCTTCTAATACCTTGAGGGTGGGATGTTGGAAGGGGGTGCGGTGGGTTTCTTCATGTACGCTTTGAAGTGCGCAATGACAAACCGGTTTGGGCTGCATCGGGATTAGGGAGCCGGCCCATTTTTTCTTTCTCCTTTCTCATCTTCAGTACGACACAGTGATGAGAAGGTTTCTTCAGCCGTCATCTGTACTTTTTAAAGGTGTCGGACGTTTCGCCTCCTTGTCACGTTTTGCGAGGTGGTGATGGCGGGTTCGGATCCCAAAAAGCAGGCAGGAGGGAGCAGGAGGTTGTTTGACAAATTGTATTAAAATAAAGTCAGCAGGAACAAAATGTAAAACATCAAAATGATCTGAATGGAAAAAATACAAAGTAGCAAAAGAAAACCAAGTGTAAAAGTCCGCCAAGGTTAAACAAACACGTACACAATGCATGCAGCAAACAAGCAGCAAACAAACAATGAATCGGCACCGGATGATCGTGCCAGGTGTCCTTTTAAGTGTCATTGATTTTAACGACCAGCACCTGCGAGGCTGCCGGCAGGGCTGACGTCGCTACCCGCTGGTCGGCAATCTGATCGGGACGACCAGCACCTGTGCAGGTGCAGGCGGGGCCGACAGCGCCCCCCGTTGGTCGCCAACCAGATCATTACACTCCTATCCAAGAGGCTTCGTCAGCGAACGAAAGTCTGACTGGTCGTATCGGCCCTATTTATATATCCCTAATGTCCAGACATGGCGGCGCCGGACACAGCTATGATAGGTCCCTATTCTCAGGTTGGGGGGAGCAGAGGACCACTCCCTGTGGCCCCACTGATTGTTCCTACATTCCTGACTAACGACTGGCCTATTTGCCCCACTAATGCTGATGAGGTGATACCGGTGGGAGTGGGCACTCGATGGGAGTCGGTAACTCGATGGCAACTTGAGTGCGAGCGTCTCCCTTTTGTTGATGTGAGCTGCGGCGTTGCCGTGGAGACCATCTTGCTGCCGACAGCTGCCTCTTCAGGAGTCAACCACGAGGCCTGTCTTCCTCCTCAGATGCTTTTCTTTTTGTCTTCGTACGACTTTGAGCACTGGCGTGCGAGTGCAGTGGGCGCTCGGCCTTTGATCTGCGCATGGTCGTGCTGACGGAATTTGAATGGGCGGCGACCGCGCCCCCCCGCTAGCCCCAAATTACTAAATCAACAACGTCAAGGAGACAATCTTGCTCCTCGCTGCCCCTGTTGTGTGAGCTTCATTATGGAGCCTGATAGATCGGACATACCTTAATGAGCAAACAACAATTTGCTGGCCCAGCATGACGGTTGTGCACCCTGTGCGTGTGTGTGTGCGTGTGAGTGAGCTGTCTATGAGCCAAACAGAAAATAATGCTTTCGATCGAAATGCAATGGTCTGCTCCAGCGGAACATCTGACACAATGATCCCCAATCGCTTCAGCATTTTAGTGAATTTTAATGTATCAAATAAGTCATAGTAAAATACATTTTGGACTTACATTGGTCTGAACATGTTTGCAGGATTTTTTACAAAAAACATAATAATAATAATAATAATAATACTTTTCATTTATAAGGACACTTTACAGTCACATATTTTTTTTGTGGGGCGAGCAGCGGCAGCCGTTCGCGCCACATTGCTAATCACACCATGCCAGTAACATCGAGTGACAAACACAACAATGAAGAGTGTAGGAAATAAATATCGGTCATTTATTAGATTAGATTAGATAAACGTTTATTAGTCTCACACTGGAGACATTTCACAGCAGTAAAGTGATGAAAGGAAAAGGGAAGTAAAAGAAGTAGAAAAACAAAATAAAGGACCTGCTGTATTTTAGCCTGTTTCCATTCATGGTGACTCGAATGACGCATTTTGTCAAAAACAAGCCTTCATTCAGCATGTGCGTGCTACAACCTCCGGGCGGAAATTTGAGATATCAAGCAGCGGTGAACTCACCACTTCAGGCAGCAGTTTAGCAGACAATTCTTCCCAAAACATTGCTTTCAATGCGAGTAATTTCTGGACTGGTGACTCACACTTGCCTTGTGTGTCGCCCCGAAGCGGCGGCGACTCCAATGGTGAGGCCGGGGGTGACATCGCCAGTCAATTGCCACTTAATAAAACTGTGGAAATTTTCTATTAGTGCTTGTTAGGGCGTGTAAAGAATGTTGTTGTGTGAAACCGCAGGGCCTGGCCAGTGATGGAAGTGGTGAAATGAACTCTGAATACAGAGTTAGAAAAGAACTGAATTTTAGATGCGGTATGATCATTTCTCAATGACTCCCCCCCAACCATACCCCACATTTTCTGCAGGCTATGCAAGGCAATCTGCCGACAAGGGCCAGTCACATTAGGTACACCAGCTTGAGAGACTGGACGTTTTGCACACAATTTCAACTCATGCTAACTGCAACGCGAGTAGCTAATTCCTAATTCCTGAATGGATACTCCGACCCTTCTGCCTCACAACAATGAATCAAATCGGAGTCATAGACACTCTTCTATTTGGCACCTGTCTCCAGCATATGGACTCTGGTTAACGGGCAAGGCGAGACCAAGGGGTCTCCACTCACCGCCAGCTGCGGGGCTGCCCTCGCGTCACATCGACAAATCCCACTTTAATGAGCTCAGCTGCCCGCTTCATCACCCTTTTTCGTCTCACCCCTTTTCGCGCCACTGTTCCACCGCGCCCAGCCGCCACGGCCTTTGGCAGATCAACCCACAAATAACGGACAAAACCAAATCTGGACAGGTACCTCCAGTGACCTGTGGATGCCAGTCCGGTTCCTCAGGGCATTAAACATGCTAGAAAATAAAAAAAAGAAGTCTGACTAAATGAGTAAATGAAGAAATAGAAGATGCTAGGCTAACTGTTAGCTTGTGTGATAACTATATGATTACTTTACTTACAAACCGTGTTTTCATATTATTTGTTATATAGTTTTTTTGGTTATTTTGACTTCCAGATCGGGCCGCGAGGGTGGCTGCCTTTTCAGCAGCTCCTTTATTTTGTTTTTCTACTTCTTTCTTTCCTTTCCTCTTTCTATCATAACTTTGCTGCTGTGAAATGCAAATTTCTACACTGCGAGACTAACAAAGGTAAATCCAATCCAATGACTGCCAACTCACGAGCTAATTACCTATCCACAAACAGAGTGACTATTATTAAAATAAACATCAGTTGTTTTACATTATATATCAGGAACCAGGACAAAAAGTCAAATTTCGCCCTTGAGCGCAAAACTTTGACCATCCCAGATTTGTATTTCTTTTTTTCATGTTTGCTCTTTTGATCCCATGGCACAATTTGGATACGTCGTAAAGACTAATTGAAAAGAAACCTGCCCCCCCGGCCACCCACACACTCACACACAGATGACAAACATAACAAAGCAATTTGAGCTCCGGGAAATTGTTTTCCATTCTCATATGGGTAATAAAAACCCAACACTGATGCTCCTGTGTCCCACTGTGTCTCTCTTGTTCCTTAACCTACATATGGTATACTGGTTATGGTGGCCAGTAATTAATCAACTATAAAAAATGTCCTTTCACGTGATGTGATGGAGGACTAGCAGAAGGGGAGAGGCTGAAAAAGTTTGCCGTCAGAACGAATAAGGTCAAGTTGTGCTTAATGAGGGAGACAGTTGGGATGCCCGGGCGGGTGAGGGGTTGTTGGTAGGCGTAGCGGATGGAGTAAACAAGCATCCGTTGACCTTTTTTTTGTTTATAAACACACCCCATAGAAGAGAAAAGTGGGCGGACCCTGTTTGCTGAGCATGATGAATCATCTGTGACTAATGCTGCCTGACAAAGAGGACGACAGTGAAGCCCCCCCCCCGAAACTGCTTTAGCTCGTCCCCGATTAGCCATGTTGCTTGTTGCAATAGAGGACAAAAAAAGTCGGCTCCCTGGCTCCTTGTTAGGAACCGGCTCTCTTCGTTCAGAGATCCGGCTCTAAGAACCGGCTCGTTTGCGAACGACACATCACTAGTACACATCTGATGTTGCTCACAGTGGTCCTCAATGTGCTCAGTGAGCTTGTGTGTCTGCTCAGACACATGAAAAATTAGAGGGAACATTGCTCACATCTCCTGTCCCAAATAAATCCGCTTCAATTCCAAGCTGCAACAGTTCCACATACGCATCGGCGCTCTGCGCTGACACTCCTTTTCTTCTTATCGCGGGCTCCTCACGCAATGCATCCATCCAGCCGCAGACTGTCCAAAGCGGGGCTGTGAAGATGCTGCCCATTACAGGCGCAAAAAAGCACAATGGCCCCAGAGCTGTCCAGTGATGACAGTCGAATTGCACCGACATTCCTCCCATTCAAAAACAGTACTGGCATATTCATGCTGCCGAAAAGGCGCAACCGCTCAGCACAGTCTCCTCCTTGATGAATGTCGTGGTCAAAAATGCTGAAAAACAATCCGTATCCATTCCACACGACGCACAACAACACAAAGTGACAAAAGAAAACACAAAACAAAACAAAAACAACAAAAAAAGCAAGGCTCATGAGAGCACTTACTGACGGCTGCCTACTCGGGCGCCATCTTGGACTCCTGCACCCCTTTTCGAGATATAAATTCCAGATGTTGCGGCTACTGGCTATGCCACGCTCTGACGTGACCCGGTGCCAGTTTTCACGTCAGTTCCACATGCACATTGCCCTCCAACAAGGCCAAAGTGTCATAAGTCACTCACAGGATAACAAAGTCCTTAGCAAAGGCCCATCGCAAGCTTTGAACCAAATCGAATTTGCCGAAAGTCTCGGAGCCAGTGCCAATGTGTGTGTCGCTTTGATAAAAATGCAGCGAGACAGCTTGGAAACAAGAAGGAAGGAGAAAAAACGAGCGTGGTGAAGTGATGTATGAGAAATCAATATTGATTTTGTCTCCTGCAGCTCGAAGCTGCTGTCCACAATCCTGTTCACTGTGCGTTGTTGGGATTTTCTGCAGCCAGCACATCCTTACCTCAAGGTTTCCTCTGGGTGAGTAACGCACGCACGCACACATGCGCGGACACACGCACACCCTGCCACACTCCGCAACAGTAACCCGAATCAATGAGAGGATAAAGGAGTCAACTTTTCTGCTGTTATTGATCATCGTTGAGGCCTTAACCCCACAACCATTAATTTACAATCAATTCTGTGTTCTCATTTGCATTCGCATTACAAGGTGAAAGAACAATTCGAAGAAGTGAAGCAACGTGCTTGCTTCAAGCTGTTTTTTGGTGGGAGGGCACTCCCAGTCAAAGTGTAGCGTCTAACTAAAACTGCAAAAAGAGAACTTGTCGTTGTGAACCTAAATTTGAATTATTGAAATCATATTTTATATGGATGAACTGATCACCAATTTAAACCCGTAAAATCGTTTTAAAATCATTTAAAAAAATCTTTTAAAAATCTTTTTAAATAATCTTTTAAAAAAAACTTGACCTGACCATCAGATATTTTTGACACATTCAGCGGAGGGAGATGGGTTTGCCGTACAAGTTCCATTTTTATTATTGTGATTGTCCCACAATGTTCCGTAATACCCGGCCGATCAATTGGTGCACCCCAAATATTTATGAATGTAATGTTATCCCGGATCTCTGGATTTTTATTCTTTTTTTAAAAACACTAACATTTTCTGGAACGGCTGGAACGAATTGATGGCATTTCCATTCATTTAATAGGGGAAAGACGATTTGGAATTTGTCTTTTTGAGTTACAACCCTGCTCACGTAACCCATTTGACGCAACTACGTATCCAGAGGGCCAGGTGTTGCTAGGAAACTGCAAGTTAGTATGACCGGATGGTAAATTGTTGGTACCTGCTGCCAAATATTAGTTGACGTGCTCAGCAGCCCACATGGCAACGCAGACCGACTTGTGAGTGTTCGACTTCAGATGCCTGCAAAGCAAAAAGAAGGCTCACGAGGAAAAAAAAAATGAAATGATGTTGGATGTATTTTTGGAATGTTTGTAGTGGGTAGGTGGGAAACCGGTCAGGTAATCCTCATTTGGCCCAGAAAGTGTCTAAAACAGACAGACAAAGCGGATCAGCGTCGTCACTCTGATGGCTTTGTGGGGGGTCGGGGCTGGGGGGGCACATTGACAGTCATTCCAAATCATTTGGCCACTTTTCCATTCACCGAATAAAAACACCTGCTCACTTTGAAGTTAGCTTTTCAATATGCCCCATCATCGTTGACGGTCTCCATTTTGTTTCCATCAGTGTCCACGTTCCCGTCTGTAAATTTGTCGTTGTTGACCTCAGCGACCGAAAAACATTTTTTTTAAATCAGAGCAACTTGACTCTTCTTGTCTGTTAAATCGTTTGCGTTTTAATTTGTTTTCTGAAAAAAAAGACCCGGTTCATTCTGCTGTTAGGCTAACAAGTTGCTACACTGCGCCATGTCACATTCCGGGTGATTCCGCTCACGACAACTCCCTTTTTTGAATATGTCAAATCAACAGATTTGCTGAGGCAGCTGTTCATGCTCACATAACTTTTCATAATGCGACGCTCATTTCACTTTGCGGGCAGCCAAGCACGCAGCGTGAATGGAGGGAGCCTCCGGCCTTGAACGCTGTGACTCTTTAGCATACAGCTACTGTAATCGTATACTGAGGGGCGTCGGAACACATTGGCTAGGAGATTTTGCTTGCTTTTGTTTTTTTTTTTTTTTTTATGCCTTTTGAACAGATAAAAGTGCCTTCCATTGGGAAGTGGGCCGATTTTGCCTTGAAATGATGTCAGGAAAATACATTTGTGTAAGTTCAGTCGCATGTGATGATTTGGTTCTGATACCAAACACCTTTTCTGCTGTTGCTTGGTACCCTTTTCACTATTTCAGTTTTAAGGCTAAAATCAGGGTCCAGTGATTTTTGTTTGAATTTATTCCTTTCCTTGGCATACAGTATTAAGCAACATGACAATTAACAGTTATCATAAATGCTATTTTTCTTTTCTGAATCATATGCCTCCCCAAAAATTTTTGGGAAGGCATGTGATTCAGAAAAAAATCCCAGAGTAGGGGGGGAATAATACACGAATGTTATTATGACACACAAAAAATAGTGTCAGTGCCTAAAGTCAGTTCTTAGGCTCCATAGCATGAATAGTTCTGCCAACGCAATAAGAAGGCCAATTTTCTCCATCTTCAATGAAAACGCACCCAATCGCTGTTTTTGCCATCCATTTTTACGGTTTTGGTCAGTCTCTTGCAAATCGTGATTTATTGTGTCCTGGTCACTTACTTTTGTGTTTACATATTGTGTGTTTGTGTACGTATATGTGTTGAATAGCGCTGGCGAAGCTGAAACGCAGCAGACACCAACTGGTGGGTCACCCTCGTTTCTGGCTCGCTTCATTCAGCTCTATGGTCTCGCGCCCTCATAAACAATATTTTTAAAGCTGGCGAAGCTTTTGGGATGCCCCCGCCTCAAGTGTCAAGCGGGCCTTGGTCCAGATCGTGACTTCACATCGCTACATGCGCTGGCCGTCCCCAGGGGTGGGGGATGGGGGGGTTGAGCGTGTATGTGGAGAGGCGCCACTTGAAACCATCTTTTTCTTGAGCCCCTTGCGGCGAGATAAGTCCTCGCTATCTTCTTCGCAGTCTGTTCAACAGACCATTATTTGTTCTGGCTCATCCTCCAGAGCCCACAGGATCTCTCCTGTCCAGATCGCGCCGGCTGATACAGCTCCAACAAATGATTGCATGCAAATAAGGGTGAGCGTGGAAGAGTCAGGCTAAAGACTATATTTAGCTCCTGTCAGCGTTGCGCCGTGTGATTTAGGCGAAGAACAAATCCGCCGAGAAATGCCCTTGCATTTTTTTCTGTTTTGCACCGAGGCGTCGCACACAAGAGATTAATGAAGCGATGCAAAGCTTTTCGCCATGTCGTTGTCATGTGGACTTCCTTCTGGGTGGCCAAGAGATGTAGTGATTTTCCCGCGCCGTCACATAAACTCCTTTCATGTCATTTGACAGTTTAAAGGCTAAAATATATACCTGTAGATATTTATATATTTTTCATTTCTTTCATTGGCATATTACACATAGTCACAAGGTGGTTTCTTCACACTCAGTTAGCTAGCTAGCAAACTATATACAGTGAGACCTCAACTTACGAACTTAATTGGTTCCCAGACAGAGTGTGTAAGGCGAAAAGTGTGTATCTCAAAAAGCAAATTCCCATAGGAAACCATTAAAATGGGAATAATCTGTTCCCGGGTTTCCATAAAATATACTTTTCAACTAAATAAGCCTTAAAACTACACACAACATACCTTATTCTATGTATAATAAATGTGCTATTGTATTGTAATGAAAGAAATACATTGCATTGTATCATAAAGTCACTTTATTTACATTTGTGATGGTCATTGATGGCTTGATGGAATGGCGTTGGAGGTCCAAGGTCAAAGGGAATTGCTGTTTGGAAAGAGAGGCACATTACATAAGGACTGTAATTAAAGAAATAAACTGTGCTGTAAAATAAAGTTTTATTTACCTTTTTGATGGTTGTTGATGGCTTATGGAAGGAGAGTCACCTTCCATAAGGACTGTTGGTAACTTAATCTCTGGTACTGTTCGGTCGTGTGCTTCCGCCGAAGATCACTCCGCCAGCCGTGGTGGGTGTGTATTATGAATATAGTGCTTATTATAAGGTTTAATTTTCAGAAATTTGACGTTTGTAAGACGAAAAGTTTGTAAGATAAGGTGTTTGTAAGTTGAGGTCTCACTGTAGTCCCTAGCAACGTCACTTAAGAGCGCGCTGTTGTCGCCGTTGAACGCGCACACGTCACGCTAAGAGATAGAAGAGCGAGAGGAGGAAAAAAATATCTGTCTTGTTTTGACAGTCAGCAAATGGACAAAAACATTGAGCTGTTGTGGCTGCTTTAGAGTGCCGTGTTGTTGCTATGCGGGATTTATCAGAAGCCAGTCTGAAGGCAAATGGATATTTTCGCCGCAAACGCAGTTTGGTGTAGGGATGAGAAATATAAAACAATGTCGCTTCCACTTCCAAGTGGTCATGGGGGTGCTTGATTGCCCACAGTCTTCAAAAAATGAGAACTCTTGATGAGAAATGCCACTTTTTGGATCGACTTTATGAATTGTAACGCAAAACAGATTGCGTTGTCACTTATAGTAATTGTGACCCAATTAATGTCTCCAAAACTCATTCAGGAGCTCCCTCCAGAAAGTTTTTTTAAAACACATTCTGGATTATTTCTCATGACCTTTTTTTAAACCCAAAAAGATATTTCAGGATGGGAAGATTCCTATTGCATTCTCAATTCTGTTAGAGGATTGTTTTAAGGATCGGGGGTAGGTGGGGACTGAGCGAGTTGATTACCGTTCACTTTCTTATTTGCATGATACATTTAAAAAAATAATGTCACCTTCCAAACCCAACCATGTGGTCTTCAGAGCTCCACACCGTACAACTCAAGCTGTACAACTGGGGTCTCCAGAATAAAAAAAATCAAAGTATGTTTTGAAAATGTGTAAAAAAAAATAATAATAAAAATACACATCTAAACAAGAAGTGCCAACAAACAAAACGCCTTCCAATTTTGTATGCGTGTGTGTGTTTCAGTCTGCACCAAAGCATTTCTTTTCCTTTTTTTACCGAAACCTCTAAAAATGAGATCATTTGTAAGCAGGATCCATTCTCTCCACAGGTGGCTGCCGGCGGGGAGGAAGCCTCTAAGGGTCAGATTGAGATCTTCTCACTCAACAGGCCGACGCCGAGGGCAGTGAAAAGCTTGCAAGTGGACTCCGCTGTCCGCTGTCTGGAATACGTGCCGGAAGCTTCTACCACCGAGGAAGCGGAGGCCGCACCTCACAAGGGAAACGCCGCCAGCATCTGTGTCGGATTAGATGACGGACGGTGAGGCCATCAAAGAGACGTCAAACTTTTTACTTTGAACACCTCATTTATCGTAAGGGACCCGATTGTGAACAATTTGCCCTGTCGAGAAATCGTATTTTCCATTAACTTTTTTTATTTCTTATTTTTCGTACGGTTTTACGTAATACTCTGACAAAAATCGACTTAATATTATGAAAGAAAAACGTGAAGCCCTTCCCCCGAAGTCTGACAAATGAGTTCGTCAGACTTCGTTCGAGGCCGCACATGCTCGGCAGACGCTCACCAACAAGTTTCGTATTTTTTTTCCAGGTGATTAATCAATTTATTGCTGCCATAAATGCTAAACATAACTCATTCGCTGCCATTCCCAAATTTATTCTGGAATTGAAAAGTGTGATGTGGAGCACAATTCCCAAATTTGTTCTGGTTTGAATTTTTCTTGCGGGGTTTGCCGATAAAGCGCTGGTCAGACCTTCCACAAAGGGGCAGCATTTGCCTTTTGTCCATGTTAGCGCTTTGTTACCGCTTCAGCTGTTGTCAAAGCGCTATATACTGTAAATCAATATGTATGTATTGCAGTGACGTGCGGTGAGGTTCATGGCTGGTGAGGCACTGACGTCATCATAGTCAGATTTACAAACATATGAACTCTACAGAGTAGTTTATTCACCATTTGATTGGCAACAGTTAACGTGTTTTGTTTAAAACGTCATGTCAGCATTCTTTATATACTGTATACAAACTGTAGCATAGAAAAAAAAGAATAAAAAAAAAACATTATTGTGTTACCTTTACGTATAAATGAAGTCCAAGTCTCTCTGTCTCAATGGAGATCACTTCCAGTGAAGAAAGTCGTCCTTGATCAGTCCTGTTCCAACTGTATGTTTTCAGTCTTTTGTGCTGAGAATGAGCGCTCCACTGATGCTGTAGTAGATGGAACAGTGAGCACGAGCTGGAGCAACTTTGTCACTTCAGGAATAGTTTCAATGAGATCCTTCTTGGCCAAAAAGCTGAGAAGATGTCCAGGAAATTTACATTCACCCCTCACTGTTTGTGAGCTATAACAGTCCGGTGTTGGTCTTCATATAATTATTATCTCCTGCTTCGATTGAAGGTCAGTTTAGAAAATTCTTTCAATTTAGATATGTAATCCACCATTCTGAAAATAAGGCCAAGCAACACGAACAAATGATAGGATGGTTGCACTTAACTTGCTAACTGTTTACTGTAGCTTGCTGTCACTAATTATATTATTCTGCAGCCGAGGAGTCGCAAGAAGAATCTGTAATCACCAGCGCCCCCTGTCATGAGGCAGGAGAACTGTGTGCACACAGTTTTGATAAAATGAAAATAAAATAAACACTGTAGTACATTTTTCGTACGTTATTTTTTTCAAACTATTTAATTTATTCTGTCATTTGATATTTGATATTTCCATGATGACAGGTGAGGCACAGCCTCACCTGCCTCCCCTGACTGCACGTCACTGATGTATTGTATTTTGTATAGCCACCTCCATTTCAAGGTCAAGTTTTTTTACGTTGAATTGAATATTTATGTAGTCCTAAAACATAATATTCTGTGGGTCCTTCAATTTGAATGAAAATGACAAAAACCCTGACACTGGAGTGGACACATATATTCACATCGTCTGGCAATGAATGAGTTAAAAGATTTGATATCTGCAACGTTAGCATATTTATGTGGCCCTAAAGTTTCTCGCGTGGCCGCTTTGGAAAATTACTTCCCGTATTTTCCGCACTAAAAGGTTTTCCATTTTTTTTAAAGCTTAAAATTTGATGGGCCTCACGTATGGACATTACGGTAATATTTCAGCCTCAAAATGGCTCCTTGCTCGAGACACGTTTACAGCGCAAAGTTCAATCTTTAGGCGATTGGTCACGCAGTTGAACGCGGAAATCGAGCAGCGGCAAGAGAGTTCAACGTTAACAAGTCAACGTTATAACTCGCTGTTGGTGAATTGAAATGTGTAGCTGGTTTATTAAATGTGTTTTAATGACATCTGGTCATTGTGTTGGCATTTCCCTTAGTGTAGCTCCATCTAGTTGATGCATTATAGATACGTCTTATCATGCAATCCAATGTATGAAAAAAATGACAAAATAGGCCATTCACTAAAGGTGCGCCTCATAATCCGCTGCCCCTTTTAGTGTGGAAAACCCAACCTTCATCGATGCCCAATTATAGAATAACACAGAGACAAATTCCAAGCAATCCTAAACCAGTCCAGCAAATCAGTTGCACTTCAGTCCAATTACTGCACAAAACAAACTTTTTTGGTGGTTTTCTTTAGAATTCTGGTCTATGGCAGCGTGGACACCATGGCTCAGTGCCTCTTGACCCTCAGCAACCCCCATTGCTGCCCCGTGCTGTGCCTGAAGCACTCTCCTTGCTTCCTCTTTGCTGGCTTACTTGACGGCACCTTGATGGTTTATGGGAGAAAAAGCGGCGGTAAGTTCTCTCCGCGGCCCAACTCAAAATTGCTTTTCGATATCCAAACGTTTAATAGTCGGCTTTCTATGGTGGGTGAATTCCCGAATGATATTCAATGGTCATGTGAAACACATTTCCATGACGGCGGGAGTCCCAAATCTTTAGTCGTGTTCATTTGCATTCCATTTCGTCTGCCGTAAACCAATAATAGAAGCATCTCGGTGTCACTCGGAAGGACTGAAAGTGTGTTTTTGTCGATGTCAGTGTGTTATATTATGATGAATTGATGAGTGTTATTCACCTCTTTCACAAAGAAGAACTTTTTGAGAGACCAGACCCAAAGCATGATACTGCCACCGGCTCGCCCCCATCCCCCCCCCCCCCAACCCCCTGCCCCCCCCCCCCAAAAAAAAAAAAAAAAAAGAATCCACGACAGCTTGTTTAATCATATGCCTGATGTAATCGCTCCTCTTGCCAGGTATTCGGGATAGCTGCCAACTTGCAAAAAACAAATAAACAGAACCACAAAAATTAATGCGCAGTCAAAAATGTCAACGGCGCAGTCCATCAATCATATCGTTGTCATGAATCTGCTCGACGCTATTGCCAGATAGCCGACATCTTGCACAATAGAAATGGACACTGCCACTGGAAATAATCCCAAATATTAATTAATTAATTAACCATTTAATTTATCAAATAAGTAACTGTGTTGTCAATAAACAGACTGATAGAGATTAGAGAATAAGAAGTTATATTTAAAAGTTTCATGCTGTTGTATCCTTCGTCAACACTTCTGACTCAATACACCAATAAGTGTGGCACGGGCAACCTGGGGTCAATCAGGTCAATGGACACAGCAATGTGAACGGCCAGCTTCACATTTACGACCCTGGGGAAGTCTTTTATCACAGGGGTAACTCCTTTTCACACAAAGAGCTCACTAGCCAGGACACAAACGTATCAGCTCATGGGAAACCCAATGTTTTATTGCTTACATATGTTGTTGCTCAGAACGCCCAGAGGTGTGGCATTATAATCAAGAAAACTATGTTTTACTAATGTATCACTATAATTTACATATACTCTCAATTAATAGCTTGGCAGAGGGGCGCAGAATTCAGACGTATGTCATTTGATGACTGCGTCTCCTGCCGGCAGTGGGGACAATCTTTCTGGTTCCGAGTCTCTGTCCACGGTGTCTGACTGTCATATCTCTGACACAAACACATTTAGGAATAAATGAATGAATAAATAAACAAACACAAATAAATAAACCAATACATACACGAATGAATGAATGAGTGAATGAATGAATGAATGAATGAATGAATGAATGAATGAATAAATTCATTCTGAATGCAATGGCTCCTCTCACCTGTTATCCGTGATACCACCTCTCGCAGTGGAAATTAACCAAAGAACTTCACCTCCCGTCTTTTGAATCTTGCACTGGTATGGAACCTGCCGGACTTGAAGCGCGTATCAAAAAAAATTCACAGACGGCCCACCTTTGCTTCTGCATTGTTTTTGTCGCTACAGAAAGAACAGCTTGCACCAGAAAACATGTTCGGTGCAGTGAAGCGTCACACCATCCACACAGGGCTTTTTTGCCAACACCCACCACATCCCACCCAACCAAAAAAAAGAAACACCCTTTGTACCTGGTTGCCATATCACATCAAACAGGCTTTGTCTGCCTCTCCAGACAAAAGAAAAGGAAGGGGGACGGATGAATAATTTAACAGAGGAAGAAATATTAGTTGGCTAATGTATCAACAGGCGAGCTGCACACCAGAGTTTGAGAGCACACTGTTGACAAGTCTGACATCTCATCCATCCATCCATCCATCCATCCATCCATCCATCCATCCATCCATCCATCCATCCATCCATCCATCCATCCATTTATGTTGCATTTTGTCTTTAATGTTTTATTTTTTAAATTACTTAAATGAAGAAAGAAATATTAGGTTAATGTATCAACAATCCTGCAAGCTACACTGCAGAGTTTCAGAGCACGCTGTTGACACGTCTGTTGATCTCATCCATTTATTTATTTATTTATTCATATTGTTTATATTTTTTATTTTTTATTTTTTATTGTTATTTTTATTTTTTATTTTTTAATTTGTAATTTAATAATTGTTAATTTTTAATTGTTAATTTTTACATTTTTAAATTTGTAATTTTTATTATTTTCTTTGTATTTTGTATTTTATTTTGTAGTTTTTATATTTTATTTTAAATTTTAAATTTTAAATGTTTCATGTTTCTTATTTTTCGTCTTTTGTATATTTTTGTGTATGTCTTATTGTGTATTGATTGTTTATTTATGTATGTGTTTATTTATTTATTTGTTTATTTGCTTATTTGTTTATTTATTTATTTATTGTGATGTACAGTAAGTAACCCTTTCATCATACCAAGGAGTTAACCTGCTGGAGTCAAACACCCTAAACTGGTTGCCAGCCAATGCAAGGGCACTATGAGACAAACAAGCCATTCATGCTCACAATCACACTTTGAGTGTTCAATGTTGCATATGGGATGAAACCGGAATACCCGGAGATAACCCGCACAGGCACTGGGGAGAATATGCAAACTCCACCCGGGAAGGAATTGACCTCTGCTAACCAGTCCACCACCGTGTTCCAATTAGGAATTAATTGTCCGGTTGCGGCCCCGCTCTCTTAATTCGGCTCCATTGACCGCCCGGCAAAGGAAACGCTAACGCCATTCCATTTCTCATCAGGCGCTTCGCGGCAGCTGCTAAAGTGCGTCTCGGGATGAATCCACTAAGGACAAAAAAAGTCCACTTCCTTCACGCACGAAAGAGGGAGGTAACGGCCAAGTGGGAGATCAAAGTGAAAATGTTCACTCTTCCCCCGTGCTTTATTACACACAATATTAAAAGGGCAGTGTGTCATTTCTTCACAAAATGCGGTTTAGCATGAAATCACCGGCCAGCGGGTCACAGATATGATGCTCAATACGTCGTTAACTTGCTAACTTGAATCCATTACATACACAAATTAAATTTAAAAAGCGTTCCTAATGAAAGTAACGCGAAATTGAAATGATCCGCGCTCTTCCTTTTGTTCGTTCATTGTCAATGTGTGACGATTTTCTACATTTGGCGCAGGGGCATTCCTGTCTCGTTAATTCGCTGAACTTAACTCACTTTTAGTTGGAGATGCAAGACCTTTGATAAAAAAAAAAAAAAAACGTAACATTTCAAGTCTGTTTTGTATCGTCGTCTGTGTTGTGTTTTCAACATTTTCAGGGGTTCGTTTTGCCATTTGCGAAAAGGCTCAATCGCAGCTGTTGACTCGAAAGTTTGAACAAATTGGACGTCAACATAACTAGCAGTGTTCGTTCCCCATCGAGGTTTAACCGTCTTCGTAAACATAATATTTATCGACTGCAAATATTTTATCATTTCCCAGAGGATCTTTGGGATCCCGATTTCGGCAGAAGCGTCAACTTGGGTTCAGATCCAGTGCGGACCCTCTTGGTGTTGGACGACTCGGTGTGGGCGAGCTGCAGGAACTTGGTTTCGGTGGTTGACATCTGCAGCTTCAACACTCAGGTAAAGGAAGTCACTTTTATTTTATTCCTGCAAAAAAAGAATAATCTCCGCACCATGTGAGTGTTTTTGGAAGGCTGTGAAACCGTATTTTCCGGTGTAGAAGGCACACCCAAAAGCCTTGATTTTCTTCCAAAGATGTGCACCTTATTCGCAGGTGCGCCTTATATGTGAAGTCATATTGAGGCACAGCAGGTCTCGCAACTATTGTCAGCAGCCACCGACTCCAAACCCCGTAAAAGAAGTGGTGCACAACCCCAGCCTCTACTGTAGCGCCTTACATACGGAAAACTTTTGTATATTTATATATTATATCAGTGTCTGAAACTCATGACAAAAAGTTACCGGACACTAGGGCAGACAACTCTGAAAAGTTGCCTGCCCAGCCATAAAGTTGCCTGCCTCGTTTTTAACAACTGCAAACACAATAAGACGACTAATCGCAAAAAAAAAAAAAAAAAAAATGTTGCAAAGTATTAAGGATTGATAATCAGAATATATAGCAGAACGACACTTTAAAATGTACCTACCACAAATGCTCCCATGCTTAATTTATAGTAAATATCCCATTCTGATGATGTTGCTCCAGTTGTCGTTTGTCCACACACTGTTCGGATATGTTGCACAATGTTTGCGTTACGTCTGTGTAAGCTCTCAGTCGTACAGGAGTGGTCCATCGATGAGAAGGTTTCTTCAGCCGTCATCTGTACAAATTTGAAGGTTTCGGACGTTTCGCCTCCTATCCAAGAGGCTTCGTCAGCGAACTAAAGTCTGACTGGTCGTATCGGCCCTATTTATATATCCCTAATGTCCAGCCATGGCGGCGCCGGACACAGCTATGATAGGTCCCTACTCTCAGGTTGGGGGGAGCAGAGGACCACTCCCTGTGGCCCCACTGATTGTTCCTACGTTCCTGACTAACGACTGGTCCATTTCCCCCACTCCCACCGGTATCACCTCATCAGCATTACAAATGTTGCCTAACCTGTTTTGCCTAAGCAGGCTATTGTATGAACGATCCAAATTGAACCTCACCCCACCAGACCGTTTTAATGAAGGATTTTGTTTTTTTATAAGAATCGCTTCTTTTACCCCCCTTTCAAACCATCTATGTTCTTTCGCTAAGATTTTAACCTCATTGTCGTCAAATGAGTGGTTGCTAGCTTTTAGGTGTATATGTATTGCCGATTGAGGCCACTAGTATTATCTCTGCGATGTT
The DNA here is from genome assembly GCF_051943395.1 of Hippocampus bargibanti. Taxonomy (NCBI): domain Eukaryota; kingdom Metazoa; phylum Chordata; class Actinopteri; order Syngnathiformes; family Syngnathidae; genus Hippocampus; species Hippocampus bargibanti. The sequence goes on from NC_142745.1 coordinate 16,456,717, forward strand.
GATAGTCTTTTTTTGAGAATTTGTTGAGTCTCCCCAATGTACTGCTCTTTACAATTTTCATTCTTACAATGTATGGAATTAACTACATTACTTTTTTTTCATTTGGCAGCCTATGTTTTGGATGCACTAATTTTTGGCTTAACGTGTTTATCGGTTTGAAATAAGTAGGAATTTTGTGTTGCCAAAGGACTCTTTGTAATTTTTCAGAAACTCCTGCAATGTAAGGTACTGCTACTCCTCTCCTTTTTGTATCTTGAGAATTATTGGTTTCATTCCCTATTCTTTCTTTCTGACATTTGTTGAATGACCACTGAGGGTACCCACAGTTAGTGAGTGCTCGCCTGATATGTTTTGACTCCTTTTCTCTACCTTCAATGCTAGTTGGTATTAGTTTAGCCCTATGCTGGAGGGTTCTGATAACTCCTAATTTGTGTTGTAAAGGGTGGTTAGAGTCAAAAAGTAAGTATTGGTCAGTGTGCGTAGCCTTCCTAAAGACTTCTGTTTTTAGCGCTCTGTCCTCTTTTATAATTACTTTACAATCCAAGAAGGCTAGTTGGTTCTCTTGAATGTCCTCACGAGTAAATTTAATTTTGATGTCTACCGAGTCGAGGTGATCTGTGAAGGATTGAATTTCTTGAACAGGGAATGAAACCAATAATTCTCTTATATACCAGTAAAGAAGGTGTTCGGATCGTTTCTGGGGCTGCTTTGCGCTTTCTGGACTTAGGTGTTTTGATTTATTGTGGAGTCTAAAAAAAATTGCAAACGCTAATCTGTATATTTTGATGAAGAAAAGTAAGAATACTTCTTCTTTTCGATTTGTCTTTTCCGTTCAGGGGTTGCCACAGCGAATCACTGCCCTCCATCTAGCCCGGTTTTGTGCATTCTCTTCTCTCACACCAGCTACCTTCATGTACTCTTTGACAACATTGCTCAACCTCCTCTTTGGTCTTCTTCTCGGTCTCCTGCCTGGCAGTTCAAGATTCAGCATTCTTCTCCCGATATAGTGACTCTCTCTCCTCTGGACATGTCCAAACCATCTCGGTCTGGCCTCTGACTTTCTCTCCAAAGCCTCTAATATGAGTTGTCCCTCTGATATACTCATTCCTGATCCTGTCCAACCTGGTCACTCCCAAAGAAAACCTCAATATCATCAGCTCTGCTACCTCCAGCTCTGCTTCCTGTCTTCTTCAGTGGCACTGTCTCCAGTCCAAACATCATGGCTGGTCTCACCACCGTTGTATACACCTTTCTTTCATCCTAGCCTAAAACCTTCTATCACACATCAAGGAAAAGTAAGAATGCAAAAAAAGAATATTCTGGGAAACACGGAGGCGCCATGGTCATGTTCCGGTACTGCTTTGCTGAATCCAGCATAGGTTGTTTAGAATTTGTGCTTAGTGCAGAGAAATCTCGACATTAGAGACTAGACGTCCCAAAAAATGGCCTGAATGAAATATAATAGGTTGGTTCACAATGACTCCTTCCTCCGAAGTGAGGACTTAATGAGCTAAGGTGACCACTCACCTCTGCTGCCAAGCTTTAACGGGTCAACGCCCGGTTACTTCTGAACTAACCTCGTCTTCCTCGCTAATACGCTCCCACGAGGGCTGACGTGACACGATGCCGGCAAGCGGAAGTTGCGGTCAAATGGATCATTTGAAGGCTCGCTGGCGCGTATCGTCTTTATTTATTATTTTCACCTCCGCAACACGTATGTAGCACGTCGACCTCCATTTTGCCGGGCGCCGACGCTCGTCTCATTTGACGCCATTTATCTACCAAGTCTCCGAAGGGACCATCGGCGGCGCGCACTCTGCTTTGTGTGTGCAAATGGACCTTCGAGTGGCTATACAATCAAGTAGATTGCTGACAAAGCCGCACACCAATCGAGTGAAGATTGCAAGGCATGAATGAATCATCAGCCGTAAGGATGAAAGTACCCCCTCATAAGCTCCGACAGCCTCGAGATGATTTTTGAAAGTCACAGGGATTATGTGTCCTCTTGTTGTAATATAGTCGTCGCCGTTTGAGTCGTCAGAAATTTGTTGTCGGCTGGAGTGAAGCAAGCTTTTCTCAAATGTTCATCGGCTTCTGTCTGTTTTCTGTCAAAAGTGATGGGAGGAAGAGCCTCCTCAAATTGCTCAAAATGGCCCATTTTTGCTACACCCTGGACACCGTCCATTTACATCAGAGGTGTCAAAGTCAAGGCCCACCACATCATTTTATTTGGCCTGCAAAAGCAAATCAAACTTGTGAAATTTCATGTTTCAAATAGGAATTCTTCATTGCAGCAAGCACGTTGCTTTTCACGCCGGTTGGAGGGTGAACGAAGGCAAACTTTTTGCTTCATCCCTTCATCGAATTGCTCATTTCCGCTTTCCACTTTGCTTTGAGCGATGAACTCGGAGCGCGGCGTTACGGTAACCTCCACTCTCCTACTACTGGCAAAATATCAACAGTAGACGCACTTTGCACATTGCTAAAAAAAAAAAAAATTTCAACTTCAACGGGGTAGTAGTAGTCCTGGCCCAACCAAAACATGGACAATGCCATCTTTTCATGCTGCCAGCCACCTCGGCGCTAGGCTTAGAGAGACATTAGTGGATTGGGCCCACAAAAATATCTGAAAAAACTTTTGCCCAAAAAAGTAACCTAAAATGGTATGGACTCTTACACGTCCCCAAAAAATGTATTTACATATTTACATGTATTTTTATTTTTAATTAATTTTTAATTTTTTAAATTTAGTTTTATATTATTTCTTTCTTTCTTTATTTATTTGTTTGTTTGTCTGGTTATTTATTAATTCATTATTATAATTTTTAAATTACTTTTTTTGTCTTCACTTTTCGTTTTCTGTCCAGTGACACCTCAGCTCACGAACATAATTGGTTCCCAGAAAGTATATGTGAGGTGAAAAGTTCGTCTTCCGAACATTTATTTCCCATAAGAAACCATTATATAATAAAGGTTTTCTGATTCTGGTTCTGATAATGAGAATAATCTGTTCCCAGGTCCCATAATACATAATTTTCTACTAAATAAACCTTAAAACTGCACAAAATAGACTTTATTTTATGTATAATAAATGTGCTATTGTATTGTAATTAAAGAAGTAAACTGTACTGTATAATAAAGTCGTTTTATTTACCTTTGTGATGGTCGTTGATCTAGTAACCTCTTGATGATATCCGAGTGAAGTTGCCGTGCTTTCTCGGCGATAATACCCTCACTCACACTGTCCCCTGTTAGCTGCTTTTTCTGAATACAAATTAACAGAAGTTTTTCAACCTCTTCTATTACCTGAGACTGTTGCTTAGACAACACAGACACACCCTTAGCCACACACGCACCCTTAATAGCTTCCTTGTTCTTAAGGATGGTAGCAACAGTCGACTTAGCGTACTGGTACAGAGACGCTAAGCCACACAAATGCACACCTCGTTCGTGATTTTTGATGATCTCCTTCTGTGGTGGGGTCTTTTTTATGTCCCATAAGAGCAAAAGTACGCTCGATAACAAACCACGTCTGCACTCAAAGAAAGGGGGTGACGAAAATAGTCCGCCAGCCACCGTGGCACTGTTCGACCGTGTGGTTTGGTTCGTCCACCAAAAACTACTTCATCAGCAGAGGCGATATGCTCGCGAATGTAATGTTCGTGAGGCTAAAAGTTCGTGAGCTGAAGCATTCGTCAGCGGAGGCATCTTGACTGCTAATTGCGTCACATTTGAACCACCGTCAGACGTTTTCTTCATCTCCCAAGACTCTTGTTGAGCGATCTTGTCTTCGGTGCACATCAATATTATTTATTTATTTATTTATTTATTTATTTATATTGCTTGCTCTTGAGCCGCCCACTGCTCAGGAACCAATTTGAAAAGAAAACACATCAAAGCTGGCGTTTCAAACAAAGAAGTGCCCGCCGGCAAGGGCGCCCAAACAGGTGCTAATCCCTGTCGATGCGGCGCGCACGTGACTTTGCCGTTCTCATCTTGGCTGGCTCCTTTTCACCCCCTTAATTGCACGGCCTCGGCGCTGACAGCGATACGAGCCGTGAGATGACAACCCGCGGCGGGCCTTGTCGTGCCGCCGACCGCAAGGGCTGCTTGTGTTGCCACGATAAGGATAATTGCGTTTGTTTTTGAGCTGCTCATTAAACAGCAGCGCCCCGAGAATGTGCGCCGCAAGAGATGGGAAAGTGACGCAAAAAAAAAAAAAAAAAAAGTGCCTCCGGCGTCGGATGAGTGCTAAACTCTGGAGCGAATCTTGGTTGTGCACTCGCTATGAATGTCATCTTGGACCAAGAAAAAAAATGAAAAATGCATACTGCATCACATTTTTTTGTCTGCAACATTGTGGGGGCGGGGGGGTCAGTTGGGGCATTTCAAGGTGTCCTTCAAAGACACTTTTGTCTAAAATGGGCATTTCTTTCGTTTATTTTCATCCAGAATGAAATTTGGTAGGTATGGTTTTCATAGGTTGCCCCAACGCCCCCAAAACAAACGAATAAAGAAATAAAGACAAAAATTATAAATAAGTGAACTAATGAATAAATAAATAAATACATAAATAAACAAATAAATACACAAATGTGAATAAATAACCAAATGAAATTAATAAACAAACAATAAATAAATAAATAAATAAATAAATAAATAAATAAATAGATAAACAGATACATAGATCCAGAGAAGTCGTGCCTGAAGAAACAGGTAGTCTTCAATTTGATTTTTCAAGCGGACATTTTGGGCATTTTTAAGATTTGGCTGATCTTCCAAATATTTTTGTTTGCTACCAAATGACCCGTATATGCGTGCACCGGCATATTCAACCTCAAGAAAAACAAAAAAAACTTTGCAGCATAAAATTGCTTCCATCTGTTGGGTTCTAATTCTTGTTTCTCATCTGGTTCGGTGTTCAACGAAGTTCTGTGATGAAATACCAGCGAGGACGATAGATGGTGAACAAAAACCTACTTTATTCTAGTGAAACAAAAGAAGCACATCTCTCGTCGGAGCGGGGAGCCAAGAACACACACAGAAGAGCAAGCTGTACGAAAAGCACAAGAGCCCGCCCGCTCAGACTAGTTTTGAAAGTACACAACAGCGGTCTGTCATCCAATCAGCTACAGCCAAGTATTGGAAGTCACACAGCAGCGATCTGTTGTCCAATCAGCTACGGACAAGTGTTGGGAGAACATTTAGACTGAAAATTGATACTTGTTACATTCTGCTTTCACAACTATTCAACTAATAAGCTTCATAAATCCATGTATACTAAAGTAAACATGCAATCACATAATATGTACTAAGCTAAACATGGAATAACATAATATGTTTACTAATCTAAGCAAGAAATAACATATGTTTACTAATGTGCATAAGCACTCTATCACGTCCTATTTATCAAACTGGAATACCCAGAGAAAACTCACGCGGGCCCGGGAATTAAACCCACGACCTCTGCACTGTGAGGTCGAAACATTATAAAAATGTATTTTTATTTTTGTTCGGTATTTCACTTTTGATTCCATTCGGGTGTACCGAATACACGGCCAAGGTGCGTGTTGTTCTGCAACGGCTGTTTTTATGTGTGACAGACACTGGAGGCGCACCCCAACCCAGCAGTGAGCGTGGCACACATGGCGCGGGCTGGCGGCGGCGTGTGGATGGCGTTCTCGGAGGGTTCGTCCATCCGTCTCTTTCACACCGAGACGCTGGAGCTGCTGCAGGAGATCAACATCTCCACGCGCCCCGCGCTGCTCAATGCCGGTAAAGACAGTTTTGAGTCCCCATCGCCGCCTTGAGAAATACCCGCTTATTTTATGAGGTTTTTGATAGAACTATTTTATATGCACATTCTTAAACATCCAATACTTACTTATTTTCTACTCATTTGTATTTGTGTAGGTTTAGTGTATATATGTGTGCTAACCACTAGGCTACCGGGCCGCCTATATATATATATATATATATATATGTGTGTGTGTGTGTGTGTGTGTGTGTGTGTAGTTTATCTTATAACATTATGTATTTGTAGTGTGCACCGTATTCAACCATTCTTATTTCAGTCTAATATCATATTTCACCCTTCCATTTCGTAGCTGATAGGCCCCTTTTGAAATGGTGTCATTCCCGCCCTCTATATAAATAACATCTCGGGTGTAGGAGAGCAGAAACTTCTACCTAATTGGCCTGCCTACTTCTACCTCACAATGTCTCTCCTGTCCAAGATTAAAATAATAATAAGTTGTGTTCATCACCTTTTTTCCTGCTGATTTTACTACCATCTTCTAACACCGTGAAGAGCCATCGACCGGAGAAAATGACCTAACAGTTTTCTTGGAAAAATGGGAAAAAAAGCCAATGGAACAAATTCAACTCACAAAATGCGCGTTTTAGTGACCAGACCATCATCCATTTAATCATCAGCACTTCTGATCAATATAATGCGTTTGATTTCCATTTTTTTTGTCACGTTGTTAGACCCATTTTGATTCCAATTTGATCTCTGTAAAGCTATATTCTGATAGATCAAGTCAGGAACATCTCCACTGAAAGTCTAGGTAACAAATGCAGGAATGTGAGGTATTGCCCCCCCTCCCCCCACACCCTCTCACACAATGATATTCTTATCTCGATCAAGTTGCCACTGCTGCGCCTGCACGTGGGGGAGCAACATGAATAAGTAAGCACCTGCGACACGCCGCAGCCACCGGGTGGGGGACGGATTAATATGAATGAAAGAGTCACCTGAGAGCCGCTGAAAACGCCAACCCTGAAAGAAAGGCTATCTCAGGGCGGTTGAGAGAGGGTAGGGGGCTTCAATCCAAACACCTGAAGAGAATATCCATGGCGAACGTGCGCTACCGCTTACGTTTCCAAACACGCACCTCCTTTGAGATCATGTGACTCTGTGTTTGTCCTACTCCCCCCGTTTCATCTCGTCCGCTCGGCTGTAAATCCCCTTAGCAACCCCACTGTCACTCCCACCCTCTCTTTGACTGCGGTCCATTTAAGATGCCAAGCGTAACCCGCCGCCCGCCTTCTCTCGTTGTCAAACATGAAATATTGATGGCAAAGTTTCTCCGTTGTGGCAGATAACAACAGCCGCACATTTAAAGTGAGCTAATGACAATGGACGACTAATAATAATAACAATAATAATAATAATAATACATTTAATTTATAAACGCCTTTCAAAACTCTCAAGCTCACTTTACAGTCACAGGATAGGTTTTTCTGTGGGTGAGCAGCGGAAGCCACATGCGCCAGCGTTCACTCAACCCGGAAGTAACTCAAATAAATAGAAAGCTAGCTAGCTAGCCAATAGATAGCTAATAGCTAGCCAGCTAGATAGCTAGCCAGCCAGCTAGATAGCTATGGAGCAAATAGATAGCTAATATATGCAATATTTTTTCACAGAGGCACATTTATTTATTTATTTATTTATGCATTTATGCATTTATTTATGTTAGGGTAATTCGTTATACGAACCTATTTTAAACATCTTTTCTATTTCCTTACAGATAGTTTTATTTTCTCGGACTTCCTGTCATCATGTCACATTCATGAATAATGATCCTAACAATTTATTCATCTTTTTATGCATGTGTTTATTTATTTAGCTCTCATTTTTATTTATGGCTTTATTGTTCTGGTGTTTATTGTTCTTTTACTTGTAACGTGTCCTTGGGTGCTTGGCAAGGCGCTTGTAAATTAAATGTGTTATTACTATTATTATCTGTTTATTTATTTATCCACTTGTCAATTTTTACATCTTAATTAATTCATCCAGGTGTTTATTTTTATTTTATGTATTTATTTATTTATTTATTTATTTATTTATTTATTGCATGTCTTAACGTGTAACATTTACCTCCAACATTTTTTCAATCTTGGTGGCATTGTTGGGTGATAATTATAAAAAAAACACTCAATAATCTCACAAAAGATTGAAGCTGTTGCCAGGCCTGATGTATGGTTTGCAGGGTTTCGTGAACAGTGCGTCGCCAATCCTAAATATAATCCTCATCTCGAGAAAAAAAAAAAAAAAAAAAAAACACGGCCGGCCCTAATAAACATCTTCGCTTGTCTTGCAATCTTACGAACGACAAATGCAGGCATTATACTCAATGTCTCGATTGATAACCGAGCCGTGCTGGGAACTGCAGAAAATCAGCCTGATACAAGATATGATTTTTCAGCCTTTTGTTGGCTGTCTGTAAGTGTGTGCGTAATAATATAGTTCGAGGGAGCCATTATCCCTCCATATTTCACACACAGACATCAGGCAAGCGCTTGCACAGCACGCAAAGGTGTGTAGGATTTGATAGTATTTGCCCTTGTGATATTAGTAATAGTCGCAGTAGCTTTAGTAGCTAGCGGTGGCAGTCATGGTATTAGGAGTAGATCGTGAATTATTGTTTTATATTTGACATCACAGCACTCCAATTTGAGCTTTAACAAGTAAGCAGCTTTTATCCAGTTTGCACGTCCGCGTCCGAATTTTCAAATACAGTGATACCTCAGCTCACACACTTAATTGGCTCCCAGAAAGTGTGTGTAAGGCGAAAAGTTCGTCTGCCGAACATTTATTTCCCATAAGAAACCATTAAAAATTAGAATAATCTGTTCCCTGGACCCCATAAAACATAAATTTCTAGGAAATAAGTCTTAAAAATACACATATACCTTATTTTTATGTATTATAAATGTGCTATTGTATTGTAATTAAAGAAATAAACTGTACTGTGTAATAAAGTCATTTTATTTACCTTTGTTGCGGTCATTGATGTAGTTGCCTCTTGATGATATCCGAGTGAAGTGCTTTCTCGGCGATAATACCCTGACTCTCACTGTCCCCCGCTAGCTGCTTTTCGTTAATCCAAATCAACATAAGTTTTTCAACCTCTTCTATTGCCAGAGACCGTTGCTTAGACCGCACAGAAACACCCTTAGCCACATGTAGCAATGGTCAATTTAGCATACTGCTACTGGAACGCTAAGTCACACAAACGCACACCTCGTTCTTTTTTTTCGATTATCTTCTTCTGCTCGACCGTAATTTTCTTTTGTGTCCTCTTTGGCTTAACAGTAGCCTGTGGTGGGGTCTTTTTCGGTCCCATAATAGCAAAAGTACTGCACCCGATAACAAACCAAGTCAGCACTCAAAGAGGAAAACTAGTCCGCCAGCCACCGTGACGCTGTTCGACCGTGTGGTTAGTGTTCATCCGCCAAAAACTAGTCTGCCAGCCACTGTGGTGCAGTGTGGTTTGGTTTGTCCGCCGAAAATTAGTTCGTATGCCAAGATTATATGCTTGCGAATGTAATGTTCGTGAGGCGAAACGTTCGTGAGCTACAGCGTTTGTAAGATGAGTTATCACTGTACAGAGCAGAGTGCCCGAGCTTCACCGCCGCGATTGCTGTTGATCTTTCCTCTCCTGGTTTTTAATGTTTCAGGTCAGGCCTCCATGCGAGTCACCAGCCTGCTCATCTGTCAAGGACTCTTGTGGGTCGGCACCGCCCAAGGCCTCATTGTCACCCTGCCCGTTCCCAAACTGGAAGGAATACCGAAAATAACAGGTCATTTCCATTCGAATGTACAAAACAACGGCGTTTCCTCGAACAATATGTTATGGGGACGTAGTGTGTAAGATGCCCAAAGTAGTACATTAAGTCAACAAGATAAAATATCCCAAAATCATGCATTATTTTTACCATCAGCGGTAAGCCTCGAAAAGACGGTCGATTCCCAAAACAAAACTTTACCTCCTCATTTTAAATGTGTTGATCTCCTGTCAGGGATGTTCGATCGGACACTGTGGACAAAGACTCGAACCCAGAAAGATTGTCTTTACTGCCGGCAGGAGACCCAGCCGTTCATGACAGACGCCTGAATTCTGCAGCCCTCTGCCAAGCTACTTATTGAGAGTATCTGCAAATTTAAGTGATACATTAATAAAACATAGTTTTCTTGATTGGAATACCACACCTCTTGAGTTCTAAGCACGAACAGCTATAAGCAATGAAACATTGTCTTTTCCATGAACTTTTGTAATCTGGGCTCTTCCTGTGAAGGAGTTTCAAGTCGTAAATTACTCCTGTGATAAGGAGTTTCCCAAGTCCTAAATTCTGTCCAAGGCCAGATCTCCTAGATGAAAATGACAGTTTAACAAGCTGTGTCTGTTGACCTCAGATTGACCCCAGGTTGTCTGTGCTTCAATTGTGTATTCGAGTCACAAATGTCCACTAAGCATATAACAGCATGAAACTTAAATATGATAACTTCTTATTCCCCATCACCTCCTCCAGGAAAAGGCAGAATCTCACTGAATGGCCACAACGGGCCGGTGGACTTCCTGGCGGCCATCACCAGCACCTTGTCTCCGGACCTCCTGAAGAGGGACTCGGTGGCCGATGGGCCGGATTCAGCATGCGGGGGCGAGGATCCCAGCGATACGTCCTCACAGGAATCCCTGCAGCAGCCGAGCGATGCCAGGGCGTCAGGCGCCGGCCGGGGTGGCGTCCTGCTGCGCTACAAGCTGCGCTCGACCTCAGGGCTTCCCGGATGCCCGCTCACGGCCGCTGCCGACGAGGCCTCCGACTCGTCCCTGGAGTCCCTGGAGCACAGCGTGGAGGACGGCTCCATCTACGAGCTCAGCGACGACCCCGACACATGGGTGCGGGGACGCCCCTCGGAGAAGGACGGCAGGGCCAAAGACAGGGTGGTTTCCGCCGCCGTGGTCTCCGGGGGGCGAGGGTTCCGAAGGCTCAGGGAGGGGGCGCGGACAGCAGGGGAACCTTCGGAAAACGTCCTTCTAGTTTGGCAACTGCCATTGACTGTCTGATTTGTTTCGTTATGTTGTTTTTTTTAACAACGCGCTCAACCTTTGGTCCGCTCACGTAGCATTCGAAAGGACTCAATGAAGGGAAGCACTTGAACTTGGCTTTTTGCATTGCAGAGTCCACAGATAATAAAACTGACTGAAAGTAATAGGCCAATAACAAGTAATAATTCCCAAGAATACAACTATCTTAGAAAAATAAAAAATAAAAGAATGGAGAATTACGGTTTACTTGCATCTTGGATTCGGGATTACCACGACCTGCTGGACAGGAGTAGAACAATGCCAAACGTATTCTGTGACACTTTTGTTTGTCAAGAAACCCTTGTGACGTGGGCACTACATTCAAGTCCAGACTTTATCATTTCGGCTGTGAGCCCTCTTCCTGACGGTCGCCGCCACGCTGCACGTTAGTGTGGTTTCATTAGCACCGTCTCAAGATGGAACATGCCCTCTTCCGCTGCCTCGCAGCTGCTCATGGGAGCCGATCAATGACCACTTAAACAGATTGCACATGTCTATTTTTTTGTTCCAACTTGTTTTTTTTTTTTTTTTTTTACTTTCGCGCCTCCTAAAGATTTTTAAAGAACAAACCATTTTGTACATACATAAAACACACCTTTCTATAAGCCAAGCCTCACGTGTATCAAGAAAGACGGTACACAGAAAAAGTTTTCAAAGTTTTAATAATATACCTTAACTTTTCTTTCAAAACAGTGCCTGTTATGCGGCAGCAACACAACATGCATTGCGGCAGTAACAGGGCTGGTAAAAAAAAAAAAAACATGCCGATCCAAGTGAGACATGGCAACTATACGTTAGCAGTCGCTAACAGGTCTGGGTACAAAAACATAACATGTCACTGAGACACCGAAGAAATACGTTAGCAAAAGTTGCTCTTCGCATACGGCCAGTTTTGGTAAACGATTAAGCAATCCATTCAACACAGAGGGCCACTTTAAATGCACGATTTACCGTCGTGACATTAACTTGCGTCTTCCTCGGCACATATATTCGCCGCGTCTCACTCTTCCCTTTAGTGCTCGAGTGCCCCATGGCGGCCGCTAGAAAAAAAATGCATAAATTGGCCGCATCGTTGCATTAACCGCAGGGTTGAAAGCTTGCGACAAAAGTCGCGGCTTATACGTAGTCTGGAAATTACGGTAACTAAAATGCTGTACAAGGAAAAGTTGCATTTTTGAACGTCTGATTTATGAAGAGTCAAAAATACCGATATATAGCCTTTAACTTTCTGGCCCTGAATGTGAGTGCGGATACAATGACATCCCATTTTTGTGTACTTTTTTCAATCAAAAATAAAACAAAACGGCCAAATCCTGTCTTGAAAATATTTATTCTTAGCTTGGATTGAAACCTTGTATGTCGGTACGTTTGACAAATTCATACATGAACCGAACAACTTCTTCATTTTTCAAACAATTACAAGACAGTTAACGCATTCTTGAGAACATTGTAAGAGGAAGTCAGTGGCGTAGCAACTAGAGGCGTCGACATACCACGCGGCGCGACGGGTTATCAGCCGAGCTCTGCTTGGGTTTACGGAATGTTCTCGGAGCCTGATTTCATTTCGCAAAGACACCAAAAGTCAGCAAGGCGTGGATTCATTTGGGAGATCATCACAGAGGTTGCAGATGCCGGCATTCTCATCTCGACGGCGGCGTGTCGCCATTTCTGCAATTTGACAGGTACATCGTCTTTCGACAGAGGCGGCCTATTACAAAGCTCGTACACATCCGAGGCGACCCGTGACGGCTTCATTTGGCAACGACTGCAATACGCTGCTTTTTAGTCGGCGAAATTAAGCTGACTGCGCAAATGACGCCTGAGCAATTATGAGAAGATGGCTCGGAACACAGATGCATACCGATAAACGCTGACGAAGCCTCTTGGATAGGAGGCGAAACGTCCGAAACCTTCACTTTTGTACAGATGACGGCTGAAGAAACCTTCTCATCGATGGACCACTCCTGTACGACTGAGAGCTTACACAGACATACCGATAAAGTGGAAAGTTGTGGGAAACTTTACTTTTTGGTCCTCCGATTAAATAAATAAAATACAAATCACACTCACTGCATTCATCAGCTCAGCGATTGAAAAATGTTATCTTGGTCAAGGGTTCTCTTTGAGCGTGAATGCTAATCACTGAGCTATCAAGGGGTTTTAGATGACAAGTTAGCACAAACGTCTGTGTAAACTTTCTTCAGCCGTCATCTGTACTTCTTTGAGGGTGTCGGACGTTTCACTTCTCATCCAAGAAGCTTCGTCAGCAAAATAAAATTTTGCTGGGCCAAAGCCTCTTGGATGAGAAGCGAAAGGTCCAACACCTTCAAAGAAGTATAGATGACGTCTGAAGAAACCTTTTCATTGAAAGTAAGCACTAAGTCAAATAATCAGTTAATTCATCAGTTAATTAACTTGTTAATTAAGTTGTTAATTAACTCATTCACTGCCATTCCCAAATATATTCTGGAATTAAAAAGCATTACGTGGCGCGCCATTCCCAAATTTGGTCGGGTTTTTCTTGCGTGGGGTGCTGATAAAGCGCTTGTCATACCTCTGGCAATGTTTTCCCTTCCATGAGAGGGCAGTGCTTGCCTTTTGTCCCTGTTAGCGCTTTGTCAAAACTTCAGCTGTTGCATCGTTGAAAACACATTGGATTATGAAGACAAAATAAATAGGTTAATCAGTGATTCTAACACGTATGAGCAACTAAAAAGGGACCCTTCCAATAGATACAAGAAAGAAATGATTGACTGTCTCCAAAAGCTAGAGAAAGGAAAACATATAGACAAACAGATGTATTTTAGATTATACCCGGGAGAGGCCACGCCATGTATCTATGGCCTGCCAAAAATACATAAAGAAGGGTTCCCCCTCCGACCCATTGTTTGTAGCATTGACTCCTCTACATACAATGTAGCCAAATATTTAAAAACTATTTTAGCTCCGTTGGTTGGTAACACAGAATACCACGTAGAGAACACCACAGGGTTTGTAGAGAGGATCAAAGACCTCATATTGGAACCTGAGGAAACTTTGGCATCATACGATGTGACTTCTCTCTTTACATCTGTCCCAACCCCAGCAGCAGTCTCAGTGGTGAGGACGAGGCTGCTGGCGGATGTTTCTTTGCATGAAAGAACCAAACTGAAACCGGATCACATTTGCCAATTATTAGAAATCTGCCTTAATACTACGTATTTTCAATTTCGGGAAAAATTTTATAAACAATTCCATGGTTGTGCTATGGGCTCACCAGTTTCACCCATAGTGGCTAATCTTTACATGGAAGAGATGGAGAAACAGGCCCTCACATCCTTCCCAGGGACCAAACCTAGACACTGGTTTAGATATGTGGACGATACTTTTGTCATAATTAAGAAACAAGAAATTCAATCCTTCACAGATCATCTCAACTCTGTAGACTTCAACATTAAATTTACTCGTGAGGACATTCAAGAGAACCAACTAGCCTTCTTGGATTGTAAAGTAATTATAAAAGAGGACAGAGCGCTAAAAACAGAGGTCTTTAGGAAGGCTACGCGCACTGACCAATACTTACTTTTTGACTCTAACCACCCTTTACAACATAAACTAGGAGTTATCAGAACCCTCCAGCATAGGGCTAAACTAATACCTACTAGCACTGAAGGTAGAGAAAAGGAGTCAAAACACATCAGGAGAGCACTCACTAACTGTGGGTACCCTCAGTGGTCATTCAACAAATGTCAGAAAGAAAGAATAGCGAAGGAAACCAATAATTCTCAAGATTCTAAAAGGAGAGGAGTAGCAGTACCGTACATTGCAGGAGTTTCTGAAAAATTACAAAGAGTCCTTTGGCAACATAAAATTCCTACTTATTTCAAACCGATAAACACGTTAAGGCAAAAATTAGTGCATCCAAAAGATAGGCTACCAAATGTAAAACAAAGTAATGTAGTTTATTCCATACATTGTAAGAATGAAAATTGTAAAGAGCAGTACATTGGGGAGACTCAACAAATTCTCAAAAAAAGACTTTATCAACATCGCAGGGATAATACTTGTGGGCCTCAATCGGCAGTACATTTGCACCTAAAAGCTAGCAACCACTCATTTGACGACAATGAGGTTAAAATCTTAGCGAAAGAACATAGATGGTTTGTAAGGGGGGTAAAAGAGGCGATTCTTATAAAACAACAAAATCCTTCATTAAACCGGGCTGGTGGTGTGAGGTTCAATTTGGATCGTTCATACAATAGCCTGCTCAGGCAAAACAGGTTAGGCAACTTTCGCAATGCTGATGAGGGTCGTTATGCTGATGAGGTGATACCGGGGGGAGTGGGGGTAATAGGCCAGTCGTTAGTCAGGAATGTAGGAACAATCAGTGGGGCCACAGGGAGGGGTCCCGCCCCCCCAACCTGAGAGTAGGGACCTATCATAGCTGTGTCCGGCGCCACCAGGTCTGGACATTAGGGATATATAAATGGGGCCGATACGACCAGTCAGACTTTAGTTCGCTGACGAAGCCTCTTGGATAGGAGGCGAAACGTCCGAAACCTTCACTTTTGTACAGATGACGGCTGAAGAAACCTTCTCATCGATCGTTGAAAAGGTTTCTTCAGCCGTCATCTGTACTTTTTTTTGAAGGTGTCGGACGTTTTGCTTCTTCATTTTAGCTCGGGTCCTCTACCAGAGGCCAGGAAGCTTGAGGGTTCTGCGCAGTAACCGTGCTGTTCCCAGCACTGCGCTTTTCTGGACCGAGATATCCGATGTTGTTCCCGGGATCTGTTGCAACCACTCGTCGAGTTTGGGGGTCACTGCCCTGAGTGCTCCGACCACCACAGGAACGACTGTCACCTTTACCTTCCAGGCTCTCTCCAGCTCCTCTCTGAGCCCTTGGTATTTCTCCATTTTCTCATGTTCCTTCTTTCTGATGTTTCCATCACTCGGGACCGCTACATCCACGACAACGGCTTTCCTTTGCCCTTTATCTATGACCACGGTATCTGGTTGGTTGGCCATTACCAGCTTGTCAGTCTGTATCTGGAAGTCCCACAGGATATTTGCTCGGTCGTTCTCTACCACCTTGGGAGGTGTTTCCCATTTTGACCTTGGGGTTTCCAGTCCATACTCCGCACAGATGTTTCGGTAGACTATGCCAGCCACCTGGTTATGGCGCTCCATGTAGGCTTTCCCTGCCAGCATCTTACACCCTGCAGTTATGTGTTGGATTGTCTCAGGTGCCTCTTTGCACAACCTACACCTTGGGTCTTGTCTGGTGTGGTATATCCCTGCCTCGATGGCTCTGGTGTTCAGGGCCTGCTCTTGAGCAGCCAGGATGAGTGCCTCTGTGCTGTCCTTTAGGCAAGCCCTCTCTAGCCACTGATAGGACTTCTTGAGATCAGCCACTTCGGCTATTGTTCGGTGGTACATCCCGTGTAGGGGCTTTTCCTCCCATGATTGTCCCTCTTCCAGCACCTCATCCTCTGTTCCCCATTGTCTGAGACATTCTCTGAGTACATCATCCGTTGGAGCCTTCTCTTTGATGTATTCATGGAGCTTGGATGTTTCATCCTGGACAGTGGCTCTCACACTCACTAGTCCCCGGCCTCCTTCCTTACGGCTTGTGTACAGTCTCAGGGTGCTGGACTTGGGATGGAACCCTCCGTGCATGGTGAGGAGTTTTCGGGTCTTAATATCCGTGGTCTGAATCTCTTCCTTTGGCCACCTTTTTATTCCCGCAGGGTATCTGATCACTGGCAGGGCATAGCTGTTTATTGCCCAGGTCTTGTTCTTGCCATTGAGCTGGCTTCTGATATTGATATATATATATATATATATATATATATATATATATATATATATATATCCCTAATGTCCAGACATGGCGGCGTCGGACACTTTGTAAAAGAGTACTCTTTTACAAAAGAGTCCTCTTTGTAAAAGAGTACTCTTTGTACTCTTTGTAAAACAGTACTCTTTGTAAAATAGTGTAAAAGAGTACTCTTTGTCACCTACCTTTTCTACTCGAGCGCCCCTGGCAGCCGTTAGAAAAATTACATAAATTGGCCGCATCACTGAATAAGCCGCAGGGTTGAAAGTTTGGGAAAAAAAGTAACGGCTTATAGTCCGGAATTTATGGTAAATTAAGACAAGAGGTAATAAAATCCACATCCGTAATGTGAAAAGCCAACCACATTTTGGCTTTAGCTCATTTACCAGCTTGTTGAAAAGTAGCACTTGCGGCTAAAGCTAAATTTTGACTTTGATTTAACACCTTTGGTCACGTCACTCAAGAACAATAAAGAACCCCGATTGGATTTAACAAACACGTAACAGAAACTGGGTAGGAATTTCCATCATGAAAAATATTTCCGAGCATTGTGCTTTTCATCTGCAAGGTCACACTTTGACATTTTGCTTGGATGCTCAAGAGAGAAGGCGCGACTTTTGGGGATTCCGAGATTACATCGGCGACCAGCAAGTGAAATGAGGAAAAATATAAAAAGGGATGCAGCGAGTTTTGAAGAAGCAAACTCCAACTCTCTCCGTGTCTCAGATTGCCCATAGGAGGATGAGGTTGGCCAATTACGGAACAAATGCCTCGCAGAGCAGAACAAGCTTCCCAGGAGTGATTTCAATGGAATTAATGCGTTGGAATTCTCGGTGATGAGTTCCATTGGCAGACAGGCAGCGTGCGGTGCTTGCGAGGATGACATTTGGAAGCCTAAAAGTATCTACGGCCTTCTTTACGCCAGAAGAAGCATCGACGAAGAAGAAGAAAGGATGTCAGTGTGACGAGAAGATGTTGGCGTGCAGCAAATTGGGAAACGGGCGTCTGGAAGAAAGTCTTTGCTGGTGGATCCGTGACTGGATGGTGGGCAAGTGAACGTTGAAATTGATGGATGGACAGATAACGATTGGGTAGGATGGACGATGAGGGCCAATCACTTATCGGTTGAATCACCTGAAAATGGGTCAATCGACAGATGTAGACTGCTGCTGCTCATGTCAGACAGAAACCAAACGATGACAGGAACATCTAAGAGTCACATATAGTTCACACGTTGGCCCGTGATCTGATTGCGTGTTTAATCGTTTATGATGCTATCGTTGAACTCATATAAAGGACATCAATTATCCCCATGGCAGGCTCGGATAAAAACGCGTCAATGCATTAGTTCAACGGCTCTCACCTCCGCAACACATTAACTGGAACTCCAAATTCATCAACTTAAATATCCCATGAATATTAAATATTGTCGTAAGGTGCCGCATACGACGAGCCATATGGGTAAATTATGGGGACATGAGCCCATTAGCCCCCCGTGGGAGGCCCTGCTAAATGGTCCATGGGCCTCATCTGGATCGCCATTTCCAGACGGGATGCTAATGCTAATGGCTCACAACAGAGCCCAACGGCGAGGACCACCTCCACAGGCGACGTCATACATCGCCGTATAATTCTTCCATGTATACAACATAGATGGTACATAATGTAAATGTGACACTAGGTCACCAACGATATTACTTGGATGATCTATTCAAACTCACTTGACTCTAATTTCTGGTTTCAATTGTTTGGTGTTTTTAGATTATTCGAGATATCCATGTCATGCATACAGTCGCATCGTTAACCTTTTGCACAGTGGACACGATTTCATCCTCACCAAGCTTACATATGACGTGCGATCTATACATCTCCACAGTAGTCACTGATGGGAATTAGCTCGCTTGCGATGAAGCATGGTAACAGTAGGAGAGTATTATAGAGGAAATGCAAGTACAGTAAAGTCTCGTTATATCGATATCGGATATATCGATAGTCCCGGTTATATCGATACTATTTCTATGCACGCACGGAGAAAATTACATGCAAACAGGGTCGGATATATCGATAGTCCCGGTTCTATCGATAGTCCCGGTTCTATCGATATTTTTTCAGACTCCCTTGAATATCGATATAACGAGACTTTACTGTATCTCGATAAAATCCATGCAAGGCACAAGGAAATCATGCAAATGCCACACAGGAATGCCGGAGACCGAAACCCAGCTTTGTTCACCGCTTCGGGACGTCAATAACGGGCTTGAAATTGCTAAATGATCAATTCACATCCCTCCTTGTAAATCCAGGGAGCACACAGTGCAACCTAAAAAAACCTTTAGAATAGCGACACAAAAGTTTTCCAGCGTTCCAACAGACGTTTTGTACCTCTTGAGTGACACCAACGACCCAAAAGCAGACTGCTTGATTAAAACCAGAGTAACCTCTCTGGTAACGGTAATGCACTGACAAGCACGCACTGTTTAGTTCAATCAAGGGAGGTTTTGTAATTAAATTGCGCCCGGGCTGACTACAGAGTGGATGTTTGGACATCTGTTCGCTTCCATCACACTGCCGGATTTGCAGCGGTTCTGAGTAGAGAGGAATATTTATTTGGAGAGAACTCAAACGGGAGTTTTTGAAAAGTCATGAACATGACTCATAAACGTTGACGAGATTTGTCATAAATTTCCGATACGGTCTTTTATTCTTGCGGCTCCATCCGTTGACTTACTTTGGGATGACTAGTGATGAATTTGAATGAAATGAATTTATTATTATTTTGTTTTGTTCTTTTGTGTCGGAGATCCTTGACGAGACAAAAAACGCTCCAGTGTGCGAGTTGAGTTGGAGCTTTGTCAGAGGATTGTGACATCATCAATCGCCTGACTGAGATGAAACATCAACTTTTGCTCACGTCTTCTGATACAAATGCTGGCCAAAAAAATTGTCTTCTTGTCAATTTCTATGACCTCATCATTTGAAAACCTAACCTAAAACCCAAACTTGACTTAAAACCTTTGTTCGTGAAACCAACTCCCCACCCAAATTTCCCCATTGTGGGACGATTAAAGGCTTTCTGATTCTGAAAACCCCTCTTTTTTTCTGAATCCTAAATCTGAACCGTTTGCTTCAATCCTTGCTGCTGTCAGATCCTCGTCGACGCCAGGAGCGTGCCCCTCCCCTCCTGTCTCTTCCTCCTCTGCTCCTGGAGCGGGCCCCTCCCCTCCCTGCTCTCCAGACTCACGCACCTGTTCCCCATTTCCTTAATTGTGCCTTCTGGCTATAAAAGCCACCCTTACCGTTCGGTTAGTGCCGGTGTATTCTAGGAAGTTCCCCGTCACCCAGCTGCATGCAGGTCTGTTTCGTTGTTCACCTCCTTTGCCTGATTTTCTGTTTTGCCTCATGTATCTCAGTAAAGACTTTTATTGAATCACTGTCTCCACCGAGTATTTCGGATCCAACCTTTACTACCTCCCGTCGTCCCTCGAGTTCTGTCACCACTCCTTGAGCGGACCCTTGTTGTTTACTTAAAGCATAATTTCCAACCATTAGCTAATGTGCTATGTGTTAGCACACGATTCTGGGCGCGAACACTTATCTGACATGCTCAGGAATTAAACCCAATTTAATTAAACCCAATTTGGAAAGCAAACTAGAATCCTAAAACCTCGGTGGAAACCAACCCCCCACAGAGTCTTCAAAAGCATTGTCTACATTTGACAACAACAACAATAGGTGTACTGAGTTAATCCTGTCTACTTGATATCTAACCAGATTCTTAGAGGTATTTGAACACCTACAATACACTGTAAGAAAAGAATCTGGTTTAAATTAAACAACAACAATTCTCTGTAATATATGCCAGTTGTTGCATGTGCTAAAAGTGTCGCTCGGTAACTCCGCTGCAAGGCCAATTTTGACCCCCCCCCCCCACAAAACCACACACAGCTAAAGTCACATGTGGAAAAAACGAATCAAGCAATAATTTGGAAGATGACTTCATGGAGCCATTGGCCGCCCGCAGATAAACACAAGAGCAGTAAGCCGCTGCTTTGTGGGCAGAACGACGGGACGTCACGCAGAGCAAGCCTTTATCCGTTCCCGGCAGAGGGGGGCGGGGGGACGCCGTCATTGAGGGTCGTCCCAGCGCCAACACTTATCTCCTCGGCCAGAGAGTCTGGCTCCCGTCCTCTGCTCATTGGTCATCGGCGTTCCTTTGTGCCGACGAGAGCTAATACCTGAGCTACGGGCCAACAGCTCGGGAGCATCTTATCGCCCTCAAGCAAGCTCTGGGCCCACCAACGGAGGCCGCTCTTATTGGGGTGGAAGGGGAGGGGGTCGCCAGCCTTATCTTAGCGGACGCAGCGCTCCTGCTGTCCCCACTGAAATCGGCGCAACCTCCCAGATTAGCATCGCGCTCAAAACCTAGCCACAAACAATACCCCCCCTAAGGTCCTCGGATACACATCATTACGGTGATTATCGCTGTTTATTGGCCCGATGAGCACAGAGGCTAGCATCGGGGGCCGCCGCGTGCAGGGGGAGCTTTGTTCTGCTCCGATGTTTGTTTGGTTCATGGCTTTGTCACGGAGGCCTATCAAGCGTGCGCCAAAAGGCCTTTGGGGGGCTGAGGCAGGAGGGAAAGCGGGGGTGGTCCATCCGCATTTTACCGACAGGAGGTTTGGAAGCAGGATCTAATTTCCAACAGGCTCCGACTGCTTTTGTGTTTAGCTCAATGTGACATGGCATAATCCTCACGTTTCTTTGTTTCTTAATGGTGAACCCATTTGCGTAAATCAATACCGCTCCCCCAAAGCGTGGAGAGCTTTACATCTCCCTACAGTCTGCACGAGCCTTTTCTCAGAGTGCAATAGAACGCTTGCTTGTGCGGTCTACAATGTGCCGCAACTTTTCGTTTTCAGGTCTGGCTGACGGTTGGTCAAAAGTTTTGTGCTGTTTTGCCCCAATTTGATTTACAGTCAAAAGGGAAATATTGACATCAAATACTTCAAAAATACGAAGCCGTAACGTGACCGACACCAAATATATTTGAGGTGAGCTGTTCAATGAAACCGACACAGTAGCATGGGTTGGTCTTTGTGAACAAACAGGGCATCTTGATTAATTCAAACGGGGGCTTTGAGCCTGGAATTATTCCAATCAAACCTGCGATGAAAAAGTGAGTCGGAACGCGTTTGAAATACAGGAACTCAAACAGCGGAAATGAGTGTGGGGGGGATATTTAATTAAATCCCTGTCGTTGTCGCCGTCGTTACCGTGCGCCCCGATCACAGCTTACGTGTGACACGCTAAAGAGCTGACAAGCACTTTTATTCCAAAGTTATTAACTTTTTAAGCACCCCAATTACATTGGCTGTTGTGCTGGCACACGGCTTAGAATAACCCGCCCTACCCTAAAGTAACTTTGGCTTGGACGATCACTGCAAGCGCCTCCCCTTCGAATGCGGCTAGCCAAGCCCAAACATTAGCATGGTTTTAAACTCCCTGTCACAATTATACAATCAAACAAAAATCTCAAAACTCGGTTGCTTTGTGTATGGCAGATGCTCCGCAGTTTCCACTTGGCTGCAGTGTCTCCGTTATTGCTGCCCTTAGTCTCCTTGGCATGATTGCGCCTAAATGAGACCTTCAGACTTCAGTGGATGAGTTAGCATCTTCGATGACGACTGACCCTCGGACTGTCAACCGTGGTCACACGCCCAATTCGGATGCAACCGTCCGATGCAGGATTGGAATTGGTGACCGCCGTCGTCACTTAGCTAAGGGAAAAATGCCACTTTTCCTCAATATTTTGGTCTGTGTCCACTCCAAACTACAAAAAAAATGGGGGGGGGGGGGTAAAGTTTTCGGGACCTGAAAGAAAATGTGACGTGGGATTATGCCTTCATTATGTGAATAAAGCCAACGTGATTTCATCTCTCCCATCGAGAACTTGCATGCAATTGTACTTCACACATGAAAAAAAAATCCTCCATTTGAAAAAGGAGAAGCGGGGGCTTCCTCAGAGATCCCGCAACAAAAGGACACTTAATTCCTCCTGACGATTTAAAACTGACGCGGCGGTCTCAGCCAAATGCCGCGCTTGACAAATATATAAAATATTTGCTTTAAATCTTCTTATTGAGTGCAAAAGAGAAAAAAAAAACATATAATACATCACATACAAAATGAGGAGTAATTCTAATTTGCTCAGGCGGCTTGTCCGCCAGGAACCGTGACCAATATATATAGAGAAGGCCGTATCAGGCGACGCAGCGCCGACTGAGGAGTTGGAGGCTGGGGTGGAAGGGCTCCTTTCCTCTGCGCAGGAAATCAAACATCCCATTAATGGCAAAATTGAAACTTTTCCAACATCACTTGAGAAACGTGAAAGTACAAACGCACACAGAGCGGCAGATGTAAATTATCATTCGCATAACAAGCATAGCAGAAAAAGACAAAGCGAAGAGTTGCGTGACAAAGTCAGTACGAGAATGACAAAATCTCCTTTTCCTGTTAATCTCTTCTGGTTTTAACAGCTCATTGGCGACATTTCTACCATCTTTGTCCTCTGATATTTCATTTGCCTAATACTGCCAATTCTGACTTTTAAGACGATTTCGTGTGAGCAAAACTCATTTAAAAAGGACTCAGTGAATTGGGTGGGAGGCTGCATGGTGGTGGGGGGGAGCGCTTATGTGGTCATAATGGCCACCCAACTGTGTAATTGGTCATTTCAAACTGTTGAGGCAATTTGATGATGACAGTGCGACGCATTGAAAGTGACTGACAGCTGAATGGAGAAGCAACATGGCCGCCCCAAAAAGCAGATTATGTCAAAATGACGTTTAAAAAAAGATTTAAAAAACACATTGTCACACAGGCTTCAAAACAAACCAAAAAAATGTCATTCCTCGATCCTTTCTTAACCTTTTGTGTGCATTTTTCGGCTTTTTTTAATTGCAAAGAAGATTAGCTGTGAAAAATCCAAATTAACCACGACGGACAGCCGGTTTTAAAAACGCCGAAAAGTGCCGACGTGATTTCGTTGATAGCATCCGACACGCCGCCGAGCGCTAAAAGCGTGCAAGGGGATTGTGGCCTTCCTTCTTTTCTTTCCCTTGACAGAGGTCACGGCATAGTTATGTCAGAATACGCAGAGCTCCCACTCAGCCACCGTCATTCCAAAAAAATGCTTAAAACCCCCACCGCCGGGGAAGAATAACCTTTTCTCAAACAGAAACGTCACATGTCAGGGCGCTTTTGAAAATGAATGGCGTGGAATCGGGACTTTGAACCTTATAGTGGTGGAAACATTGTCAACGGAGTATGACAAATAAGGGATGTCCAACGGCAGTGTAACTCCGCTATTTTCAGCTAGCTTAAAGAAAAACAAAACAAATGACAATCTCGACCGAAAGTTAAGAGTGACCCAAAGTCCGAAACTCTCACTCACACACACTTTCTTTTGACTGAGTTGTGGAATTTACCATTTGATGGATCACAGAGGCACTCCAAAGGCTCCAAACACGAGCATATTAGCCAACACCATGCTAGCTTTCCATTTGTACGGTTTCAGGAGTGCCGTGAATTCAATAATCATTCAATAGCAAGAGTGTGACACGTGAGCGCATCAAAACCTGGAAGATGCTTTCAACATCCACACTCTGGCGGCACTCATCTGATGGCTAATGATCCAGTCGGAATAAAGACAACACACCATTACCGTGTAAAGGGATTAGCGTCGTGCCAAACAGGAAAAAAAAAAAGCCAAACAGGTAAAATGAACAGACACACGGCCGCAACCCAAGTCAGGAGATGTAAGTCGAAAGCGTTTTGCAAAAGTTAACCCCCCCTGAATATTATTCCAACTGCGACTATGCCTGCCAATATCGCCGCCGCCCGTGACGTCGTCGGCAACTCATTAAGCGCTCAAGGCCGCCGCTGATAAAAGCACAGGCGCGAGACTCGCATTCACAGATGACACGCTGGATAAATCGGGGGCCTTTGAATCTGCTACTGCCAAGATGGAGAGAGGCATTTCTCCGCTTAGCATTTCATGATGACATTCCATTTCGATGAGAAGAAACGCGCTTCAATCCCAGATGACAAAATAATTGCGTGCGGCTCTCGCTTTGAAATGCAGCAATTACGTTCTTGGCATAAAGTCGGGGAAGTGGACTATAGGGCTGAAATGTCAGAATCAACTCAATCTTTAGTTTCAACCACTACGGGTCCACTTCATTTCTCCAAATACGCCATAGTTGATTGTTTTCATTTCTTTTTGCACGACTCGCTTTTCTCAACGGTAAAATTCACCACCCAATATTTGCAAGAACAATCACTTCTATGCCCTTCTGTGACTCTGCCGGTCTCTCCTTGCGATAACTCGGACGGTAGGATGTCGTTTTTTGGGACTCATGAGGCCAGGATGTCAACCGCAAAGGGCCGCTTAGATGGTAAAAAAGTGCGGAAACGAGAACAATGGGGCACTTGCACGTTTGGAGTTGAAAATCCTTTTTCTCTGTAAAAAAACTGTAGCGTACTGGAGTGGCTCGGAGCAACTTCAACGCGCACTTTGAGGCACCACTGTACTCGAAAATGTTTTGCCATTCAAAAACACCTCGTTTGAGTGAGCTGCCCTATTTTCGTCGAGGGCAGACGTGGAGTGAAATCAACTGGAATTTGTGGCGTGCCAAGACTGAACGGTTGAAATGGCCACCGTCACACTGGAAAATTGCCCCTTGTCAAATCGGCACACTTCTTGCTCAGACGTTTTCAACAGAGATCTCTTGGAATCTCGACACGGGGAAAAATATATATGCTGTATCTTGAATGTTCTCTCATCCCCTCTCATGTTTTGTTGACACAAACGCCTTTTGTGAGATGGTTGCGCTGTACCGAGTTGATAAATTCTCGTCTCACGACCAGATGGGAGGTGCCGGTGCGTTAGAAGCTGTTGGTGGAATGTTGACGTCACCCCGCATAAACATTTTAGGTTTTTGATCTGCAACGATGACGCTACATAAAAACATTCAACTGTGTATAGTCATTAAATCAGGGATGGATAAATATCGTAGATTCAATTGCAATGTACTGAATGCACAAAGCCACACCCCTAAAAGGTGTAAGGTAAGGTAAACGTTTTTTTGCTGTATTTAAAGCAGCCTGCGTAACCATCCAAGAAGCAGTCTCAGCAAAAAAAAAAAAAAAAGTTCATTTGAATTCCAGCACGCCGAAGCACTCCCGCACAAGAAATCACATGGACTTTCACTGGCATTGACATTTGCAGTCAGCACAATTGCAGAGCAACTATTGACAGTTATCGACTGCTGACAAAATTCTCCCACATTTCAAAGAAGAAAAAGAAGAAGAAGTTCGCCATCTTTAATATCAACTAGAACCGCACCCATAATTATATGCCAGCTACAAAAATTACAGCTGCAAGTCCCCCTTCAATACCCCCTTGCTAATGTCGAGTTGAAAGATAACGTCGCGGCGTGCCAAAAAGCAAAACATTTGACCGGGTGAAAGGACCCAAGTTATTTTGTAGAGTGCGACAAAGAAAAAACAAAAATAAATCGCATCAGTGATACGATAAGTTTGCCGGCTTGCTTTTCTTTTTCGTGATTTCAATCCTGTATCTTTTTGCTACTCTTCCTTTCCGTTTCCTGCCACGGAATGTTGCCTAGCAACAGCTTTGTTCATTTTGTGTCTCAAGAAGGCCTTTTCACTTCTCAGAGCACGATCAAATGCGGCAGCGTCGCGCTGCCAGGCGACACATAATCTGGCATTTGCACCGTTCCTCAAAATGGAAACAAAAAAAAAGATCAATTCCGAAGCGCTGCCAATGTGATGTCAACAAAGGGATTTGGCAGAGTGCGTTCGCCGTGCCAGGAGCAAACCCTTTTTTCCGAACTTGGACAAAAAATGGAGTACGGAAGAGGATTAGGGCCACTGAAGAAAAAAAATATGATTGGCAAAATTCTCACTTTAATCCATTAAAGTCTAAATTCGGACTTTAAAGTCAGAATTCGGACTTTAAAGTCAGAATTCTGACTTTAAAGTCAGAATTCAGAATTTTGCCAACCATATTTTTTTCTTCAGTGGCCCTAATTCTCTTCCGTACTGTGTCAATCAGGAGAAATGTTTCCATGGTAGTCCGCCAAAAAGCTACTTCCCCCCCCCAAAAAGTAGCAATGATCCCTTATAATAAAGAAAAAATATTGCCATTTCCAATACTCAGTGTATATTCAATACAGAGCAGTTATTTCATTATAAAAAAAAAAATCTGCATTTTGTTCCTATCATGCTAAGAATGCTTGTCTTTTGTAACATTTGATGTTTTTTTAATTCATTAATTTAGTATTAATTTTATTAATTTATGAATTCTATGAATGTGTTAGTTTATTAATGTATTAGTTATTTGTTTATTTTGGTGTTTGTCTATTCGTTTATTCATTCATTCATCTAGTATTTATTAATTAATTTGTCAAATATTTACTTATTCACCTGATATGTATGTATGTATGTATGTATTTATGCATTTATGTATGCATGTACTGTCTGTCTGTCTGTATCTATCTATCAAGATAGATACTGTATCTGTCTGTCTGTCTCCCTCTATCTATCTATCTATCTATCTATCTATCTATCTATCTATCTATCTATCTATCTATCTATCTATCTATCTATCTATCTATCTATCTATCTATCTATCTATCTATCTATCTATCTATCTATCTATCTATCTATCTATCTATCTATCTATCTATCTATCTATCTGTCTGTCTGTCTGTCTGTGTATGCATTTATGCATGTATGTGTGTGTGTGTTTACTTATTTCATGATTCATTTATTTATTCATTTGGTACAGTTTATTCTGCAAGAGTTAGGGTGTCTGACAATCACGTGACCGTTTAATCCAGCGCAGATGTTTAAGGTGTCAAATGAATGTTTACAAAGCACGTCTTATCCAGATCGGAGTACTGGTTGAAACGTATTTTGTGGTGCTGACTTTGCCATGTTCTTAGTCGCCTCATCAGCCCGGCAACAAGTAGCAGATATTTGATCAAGAAGTACCAATCACATTTCCTTTTGCTGTTGTCTGAGGCTGCCAAAGAAACCAAACATTGTGATGCTATCTTCTTAGGTTTGCCTTTAGCAAGGTCCTGTATTTTGTTACTTTTTTCTTTCCTTTCCTCTTCTTTTCATAACTTTGCCGCTGTGAAATGTAAATTTCGCCACTGCGAGACGAATAAAGGTACATCCAGTCCAGTCCAACACGATTCACCCGTCATACGTGAGCCAACACGTTGAAAGGTAGATTTTTCTTCATTAGAGAAAATGAGCTGGAAAATGAATTTTGAAAAGTGGTGGCCCGAAAAGGTGCCAGCGTAATAAGTGAGTCATCGGTATTGATCAACAAGCGCTATCAGGTCCCCCAAGATCCATTATGCTCATTTTGCGCATCAGGGAAGCAGAGATCATATCGCACCGTTGTAATCTTGGCTTTGAATATCAGCAGAGTAATTACTTTCCTTTGAGGGCGAGGCGGAGCATCTTTCGAGGTGTATTAGTGGACCACCGCGACCCAACCAACGAGGCGCCGATGCGTGTTCGGCAGCGGCCTTTCCGTTGATTGACTCGTCTCCAAAGTGGGAGCCATACATCATTGTCAGACGAGCCCGGCCAACGCCAGGCCATTAGCTCTTGTGTTTTTGCACGCTGCATTAAAATGCAATCAAGGTGACTTACGGGTGATCGGTGGGAGATGAGGACAGGGTCAACGCCAACCTCTCCCACCGCCGACTTTAGGCCGAACACCCATTTCAAGGTCATTAACAGCAATTTGTTTGGAAAATATGACTGACTCGCTCACCCATCTGTGTGTTCATGTGTTGAATTGATAAATCCTGCACAATTGAGAGATCTTGTTTGGAAAACAAAAGGGTACCAGCCAATGTCACCTAAATGGCTCCATTTAGTGGATGTGTGATCCAACTGCGGCCATCCCCGTAGCTTGTATTCTATGCGCCTCATCATGTGGTGCGCCGGATACATGAAAACATGTTTCATATTGTGTATTTGTGTTATTCCAAATAATGATTCTGGTCATCGACAATTGACCTTGCATTCACCTGAAAGCTTGGTGCGAAACAAACAAGGTCGCGATTTTTCGCTGACGAACTAAATTGAGATGAAATCTGCAAACCTTCACTCGATTCATTTTTGTGACATTTTAATTTAGTTGTGTACCATGAAATATATCCAATGGCTCAATAAGGGTTGTGAAATTTGGTTCCTAATCCAGTTGTGAAATGTGAGTGATACGTTTGTTCTCGCCTGAAGGTATAGTGACCAGGATGAAATAGAAGCTCACATTTGCTTGAAGAAAATCGCCCGTTGAAAAGACTTCATAATTTACTGCTGATACTTTACCAGCTGAACTGTGTTTCACGCACACACGCACCTGCACGCACACACGCGCACACACACACACTGGCCAGTCACGCAGCAATCTTGATTCATTTGCTGCTGGATTGAGAAGCTTCGCTTGCAATTTTAGGCGAGATAATGTCATCTTGGGATGGGCCCCGTTGTCGAAGCCGGAGTGAGATGACTCTGCTGTGTGCCTCGCTGATTACTCCGCACTCGTAGGAGGCGGAAGGCCCCCCCCCCCGCGCCCTTACACCCCACCCCCGAATATCTTTCTTCAATTGTATGTTTCTATTTCCATTCCCACCTCATCCATCTGCCTAGTTACCCGCAATAAGGTTGCCAGAATTGCCACTCTCCTTCTTTATCTTCATCGCCCATAGCGCTGCAGTTTTTATCTCGACTGGAGGCTGCCTTCTGGATGCTTTTGCTCCTGTGTTTTCTTTTCATTTGTATTTAAAAAAATATCCAACGCATCTCTGGACACCTCAGCACATCTCTTGTTAAATCGTTATCAAGTATTAAGACGGTGAATGGGTTAGGGGATCGATCCCTTTCAAATTGGCATCGCTTGTTCAAAATAGGAACGATGACTTGCCGGAATGGAATATGAAAGCAATTATACACATTTGGTAAATGCTTTGTAAAATGCGAGGGGGTTAAAAAAAGTTATTTCCAGTTCACTTATTGATTTGCCTATGCTGACCGCCGCTCTGTAATTAACTGTGCAATTTGCCCAGGTGGAAAACAAAAACATTTAGCTAACACGTGATAATCGTGCTACAGCACAGCATTCAAAGTCAAGGCCCGGGGGCCAAATCTGGCCCACCATATCATTTTATTCGGCCCGTGAAAGCAAATCAAATTGTCCCATGTAAACCCCAATAGCAGTCATTTTTTTACTTCAAAACTGAAAACTAGTTATTCCTTAATTTTTTGCGCACTCTATGTAATATATGGAGGGGATTAACATTCTAATGGCTTGTCCAAATTAATTACGGCTCTCGAGAGCAAAGCATAACTGCAAGATGGTCTGCGGAAAAAAAATGGCTGACACCCTTGACTTACCCCATTGGATGATAATATTTCAACAGCCAGCCTAATTTAACTCGATCTTGGCCGCTAAACCCAAACCAAAGAGACTCGACCTGCGCATCCTTGATCCAAAGTGTTAACATTTTCCACCTCACTTGGTTAAGACGTCGATGATGCCCCAAATCCCAAAATTCCAATGTGTGCAGAAGACAATGCGGCCACTGCGCACAACAGAAAAAGCACTTTGGCTTGATATCGCCCAATTTCAACAGTCCTTCTCCATTGACCTTTGCCCATCACTGTTATTGACCCGCATGGACTTTAAAACAAGTACGACAAAAACTGACTTTGTGCTTTGTTTCGAGTGGGGCGGCAAAGCTCATCAAGATATCCCGAAGACTTCTTCTGAAAAGTTAATGGCCCAATTGAAATGTCCGACTCGTGCTGACAAATTCCTCTGGGAAAATGCGGTGGGCTTCAAATCAGCGAGAGTCTTTAACCGAAGGACACGATGCATGTTTGCGCACGATTAAGCTAGCTCATCCGCATGGGTTAACCCCCGTGATGAACGACAGGTGGAACGGAGGGATAAAAGGAGACCTGAATGGCCACCCCTAACGTCCGTGCCGGATCCCCGGACACAAGAGGAAGCGTGGCCATTACTGCGGCTGACGCACTGAGATGGATGTGGCCCTTTGCTGCCATCAGATTAGGGAAGGCAGGTGAGCCGTATTGCTCTCAGCATCACGGCTGTAATTAAATGTGCGCTGCGTAAAGGAGCCGTAACGCAACAGTCCGGGAATGCCCGCAGATAAATGAAGCCATAAAAAAGCCTCGCGGTTGAAGCTGAGACGGGGAATGAGTGCGGCTTCAGCCTTGGAGAAGTGAACTTGAAAGTGGATGCGCAGTAATTAACAGCCAGCTCCTATTTACTCATTCACTGCCATTCCCGAATTTATTCGAGAATTGAAAAGCATGACGGGGAGCGCCATTCCCGAATTTGTTCGGTGTTGGTTTTTCTTGCCAGGGGTGCCGATTATGCGCTGGTCAGACCTCTGGCAATGGTTTTCCCTTCCACAAGGGCGCAGCATTTACCCTTTGTCCATGGTAGCGCATTGTTACAACTTGAGCTGTTGTTATTCAGAATCAGAATTTGCAGTTCACAGCAGCAATTTGAAAGGGGATGTGGGTGGGGGGGTGATGAAAAGGATTAAAAAAAAACGAGATATTCTAAGCATAATAAAAAATGTCAGAAAACTGATAGATCCAACTTTGTGATTGAAGAGCAATCACTTGTTTGAATGTAAAAATCAAGCAGGAATCTGTTATGTCTCTTGAGGCTTGGAGGCAGGACTCAAGTGATGAGGGAAAGCGGGGAGTTCGGATCCAAAGTACACGTCGAGACAGATACTCGTGAACCAAGAAAAGTCTTTACTGAGACACATATGCCAAAACAACACCAAAGGAGATGAGTGAGGACAAAAGAATAATGCAGACCTGACGTAGAGCCGGTTTTGCAGGAGCCACGCCAGGACCCGTCGGACGTGTTGCCGGTGTTCTTCTGCGGAACGAGAAAAAATAAGAATGTCATCCAAGTACACAAAAACAAAAACGTTGAGGAAGTCCCTGAGCACATCATTTATCAAATTTTGGAAGACGGCGGGCGCGTTCGTGAGTCCGAACGGCATCACCAGATACTCAAAATGCCCTAAAGGTGTCTTAAATTCTGTCTTCGATTCATCCCCCTCTCGGATGCGGAGGTCTAATTTTGAAAAAATGGTTGCTGACTGAAGGGGCGTGAATGCTGAGTCCATGAGGGGGAGGGGGTATTTGTTGCGGATGGTGATGTCGTTCAGACTCCGGTAGTCGACACACGGGCGCAGGGTGCCGTCCTTCTTGTTGATAAAGAAGAACCCTGCGCCCAACGGAGACCGTGACGGCCGAATGAGTCCCGCCGCCAGGGGGGAGTCTATATAAGTGCTCAGGGCTTCTCGTTCGGGTTGGGATATATGAAATAGTCTGGAGTCCGGTAGGGGAGCCCCTGGCTGCAGTTGGATTGCACAGTCATACGGTCGGTGGGGTGGCAGGGATTGGGCGTTGTCCTTGCTGAACACCTCCCGCAGGTCGTGGTAGCACGATGGCACCCCCTTGAGGCAGATGACCTCGGGTGGGCCACCGCGGGAGGGGTCTCGCCCTGCCGTTGCCGACCGTAGGCAGTTGGCGTAGCAGTAGGGGCTCCAGCCCTGAATGGTGGGACCCTCCCAGGAAATGGACGGGTCGTGGGTATTGAGCCAGGGAAGACCCAATACCAACGGCGCGTTCCGGAGTTTAAGCGGGGCAGTGATGTGCGTGACTCGGGCTAACAGTCCACCGTCAAGGTCTACGATCTCCTTGGGGGGAAGGAGGTCGATAAGCTGACAGCCCAATGAGTCCGCCAGCTGGGGATCGATGATGCACCCGTCGACCCCCGGGCCTACTTGTGCCTGCACGGTTTGGGAGCTGGAAGCGCGAATTAATTCACTTTCCAGCCCCAATCGCTCACAGGGGTAGGGGGTTTGGCCTCCAGCGGTCGCCGTGGTCGCCTCTTCGACGGGGTGCCGGAGGTCTTTGGTTGGGGGCCTTGGGTGCGGCGAGCCCCGGGATTGACGCGGTCGCTCCCCCCACCGATCAGCATGGGTTCGGGGGAACCCTCCAGACGTCGCACGCGACCGGCTTCGTGCCTCGTCGGACCGCCGACCGCTCAGCTCCCTCTGTCGCTCCCGGAGGCGGTGATCTAGGCCGATGACAATGTCGACCAAGTCGTCGAAGGTGGTGCCAGAGTCGCGTGTTGCCAGTTCGTCTTTGAGATCGGTGTTCAGACGAAACACCCCCCTCAACGCTCGGTCGCTGTTGCCGCTGCCAGCGGCCTGAATGCGGAAGGCGACAGAGTACTCCGCGGCCGAGCGGGGCCCTTGGACGCAGTCAAGGAGTCTTCCCTCAGCCTCGACCTCCGTGACCGGATGATGGAATACCTGGCGTATCTCGGCCACGAAGTCCTGGTATGAGGTGCACAGCTCCGCTCGGGACTCCTGGACGGCCAGCACCCATGTCTCGGCGTTGCCCGTGAGCAGGCTGGTGATGAAGGCTACCTTAGCCTCATCGCTGACGTAGGCGTGCGGCTGTTGTTCAAACACGAGCGTGCACTGCATTAAGAATTGCGCGCAACGCCCGGTTTCGCCTGCGTACCGCGATGGGTTAGGTAGCTGAAGCGTGCGCCCACCCACGGGCGGGGAGGACTGGGTTGTGAGGGCTGCCAGGCGTGTCCCGACCGTGTCGAAGCGTTCAGCCAGCGAAGTGGTGACTTGGCAGAGTTCCGCGATGGCTCGCGCCATCTGACTCGAACGCTCCGCTTGCATGAAGAGGGCGGTGAGGAATCTGTCTTCGCCGGCGGGATCCATAGGTGGTCGGAGTATTATGTTATGTCTCTTGAGGCTTGGAGGCAGGACTCAAGTGACGAGGGAAAGCGGGGAGTTCTGATCCAAAGTACACGGCGAGACAGATACTCGTGAACCAAGAAAAGTCTTTACTGAGACACATATGCCAAAACAACACCAAAGGAGATGAGTGAGGACAAAAGAATAATGCAGACCTGACGGAAGGGAAGTCGCGAGGGTAGCTTTCTGAATACTCCGACGGAGACGGAAAAGAGCGAACAGTCTATATAGTCAGAAAGCACAATCAGAGAATGACAATCAGCTGTGGGAGCCCAGGTGAGTGGTGATGGGAGGGGCCGTCTCCAGGGAGCAGCGGTGGAGGTGACAGGAGGGGCGGGGCGCGCTCAGGACGGCGACGAGATGTGACAGAATCAAAGTAGAAAACAAAAAGATTCTTTAATTTTCCGGACAGTGTAGCGACATGTTACTCCATCAAGGAAGAACGGTGGGAGAGAGAGCCCATCCCTCACCTGAGGTGGTTATACAGCCAGAATGACATAATTTCAAAAGAGCCTATCAGCTACTAGATACAAAGGTGGGAGTTCACAATCAGACTGAACTAAGAATGTTTGATGTAACGACTCACCCCAAACTACAAATATGTAAAGTAACAATTCAGACTAAATTAAAGAAATACAAAAGAGTAGAAATTAAAAGTAACATCAGATGTTTAATAATGTGTATGTAAAATTGTCCTATCAAGACAGAGGTGCATACTGTAACTGTGCAAAATTGTTTCATAAACAAATATTGTATTGTATTTGGTATAGCCACCCCCATTTAAAGGACAACCGACACCTCCGGACAAGTTGTGTCCAAAATTTGTAAAATCGCTTCAAATGACTTCTACTGAGCCTATCTGACAAAGATTCCACCGCATATAGCTATATAAGACTCGCGCTGAATATTCCGGAAGTCTTGTTGTTTTACGTTTTAAGACTCGCGCTGAATATTCCGGAAGTCTTGTTTTTGAGTTGGCGACGAGTCCTGACGTCACGTCACGTAAGGATCGCCCCTGACCGAGAAAGGCCACACTGTAGCAGTCCTTTCATCACCTCAATGCATTCTGCGGTACTTTGTTTGGTCTGAAGACTCGGCACTAGACTCGGCACTAGAGTGGACACATTTTTGCACATTGTCTGGCAGTGAACGAGTTAAGAATTATCCTTATTAAAAAGTAAAAATAAAAAACAGGACTAGAGAACTCTTTAGTCTGCTGGTTTTCCTCCAACCTGTCTGAGATATGTAAATTAGTATTTATCTTTGAGCATCGTTTCATTTCATATGATAAATTAATTTCTCAATAGTTAATAGTTAATTAGTCATTTAATCGAGCCCACTGTCAGTCAAATTATCAAAGCACATCTTTTTTCTAATTAAATAACTTTAGATACATTTGATTTCACAAAATAATGGATTTAATATATTCAAAATATGTATGTATTTTTGTCGGAATTTGATATTTTCAACAGTTTCTTTCATAGTTTACAATAAATGTATTCCTATCATTGCCAAATCACAGTGGTCTAAATGTTTGAAGCAGCGAGCAAAACGAAGCCATAATAAATAATTAATGACTGATGGCATATGATTTTCATGTAGAGGAGTGGCAAATCCCCTTTTGGGACTTTCAAGTCAATTGCAGCGCAACAGCGCCTTCGTCTCTGTGCCACCTAAAAAGTGAGATCAACTCAAAAAATATATATAAATGAGACTATATGGCTATAATTTGTATTTCTAAATTGCTGAAGGAACCAGGAGACATCCGCAACCCTCGTGAAGCGGGACCCCAAGCACGTGACAAACTCGGATTCAATCTGCCGTCAAAGTCGGGTGGTAGTGGAAAGTCATTAACTGTGCCTTGTGAGGTGTTTATTGAATTCCATGCCGCTTCCTATCCTCCCAACTCTTTTTTTTTTCTTTTTTGTGGAGTATGACACCTGGCTGCAAATTGTGTGAGCCTTTGTCTCTTGTCGGAATCGAAACTTTTACTTGCTTTCATTCCCGCGCATCTCACACAGCCAGAATATTAATGGCAATGAAGGTCCAGTGTCATGAGATGCACACACGTGACAAGGAGGCACAAATATACAAAAAGCCGTAGACATGACATGGTCAGTGTGTGGGGGAGAGATTTTGACAGTGTCAATAGAATATGCGAACAAAATACTAATTTGTGGGCATGGAGCTGCTGTTGCTCTGTCTTCTAGTGAGCCTTCTGCAACAAAGATAAAAGTTAGGGACAATAGCTCCAAATACACAGTGGATAGGGAGAGTCGATGCCATACAAATAACCATAAACCACCTTGAACAAAGCTAATAGTTTCTTTCACACTATTGACAATTTGACCGTTCGACATCCTTAACTGCACACTATCTTTCCACTCCCATGTCAATAACTTAACCTGATCTGCGTACTTCCACCTACGCAATATCAATCGTCTTCGCCCCCGTCTCTCACCCCTCACACCACTGCTATCCTTGTCCAGAGTCTTGTCACCTCCTGGATTGACTACTGCAATTCACTTCTCCTTGGTGTCCCTCAGAAACTTCTCCACAAACTTCAACGAGTCCAAAATTCTTCAGCCCGGATCATCACCAGAACCTCATCATTTCACCACATCACCCCGTCCTCCAAGAGCTCCAATGGTCACTTTACCGTCACAGGATAGGTTTTTTTCTGTGGATGAGCAGTGGCAGCCGCACGCGCCAGCGTTAATTCAAATAGATAGAAGGCTAGCTAGCTCGCCAATAGGTATCTAATAGTTAGCCAGCTAGCTAATAGCAAGCTAATAAATAGTTAGCTAGCTAGATAGCCAGATAGCCAACAGATAGCCAGCTATATAGCTGTTATATAGCTAGCTAGCCAGTAGACAGCAAATAGATAGCTAGACAGGTAGCCAGCCAGGCAGCCAGACTTGTGCAAAAGTTGCTCTTTGCATACAGCCAGTGTTAGTAAACAATTCCTCGCTGGTGGTCATCCACCCCTCCCATTCAACTCGGATGGCCACTTTAAATGCACGATTCACACGCAGAGTTAGATTAAACTTGCGTCTTCCTTGGCACATATATTCACCCTGTCTCACTCTTACCTTTTGTGCTCGAGCGCACAAAAGCCGTGGCTTACAGTCCGGAATTTACGGTAACCAAAAGCTGAAGCAGGGTGGAGAAGCATGGTTTTTGTACTTTGTTTTTATTTATTGGCCAAACGGTAGTGATATGTAATTTTCCACTTTCAAAAAAAAAAAAAAAACAATAGCACAACTATTTTGCCAACTCTGAAACGAAAAATCACAGCGAAGGTCCCAGGACACCAATTTAAGAGCCACGGAGAGTCTAACAATGCCAGACAAAGCGTGTGTACTCCAACAGAATGTTGTCATTACAAATTACTCCATTGCAACCACAATTGAGTGTTTTGTGGGCAGAAATTAGCAATTTGTGCACACCTTTTATTTTTAATGTTACCACAGTGACATTTTTAGTGTCCCATATCATGTTTGGGGCAGTGTACGAATGAATGAAAACGAGTCTGAACGACTTCGAGGTCTGCTTTCCGTCCAAGTACAAGTGACCAACATGGCCGCCAAGGGGCCGCTGTAGCTCAGTTAAACATCCCATTTAAATGCATGGACTGCACTCGAGGAAATGTGGCGCGGAGGGGGAAATCGGTGGGGGGTCGAGGGAGGAGTGTTTGGCGGGGGTCGGTGGCCTGAGTGAACACCAAGAGCGGGACTGCGCTCAAAAGCCGGCAGCGGATAACATGTCGGCGGATAACTTCATTTTCCGTGACGGTTCTGTCCCTTGGGGGCGCCAAAGAGAACAATCGCTCCCCATCGGGGAGGCGTTACGTTTTATAAATATTTACAGACTCTCTGACGAACAAAAGAGGGCCTGTCGAAGCGTTAATCACACCATTGCCACCGGGGCCTCGGTCGAAGGAATTGACCCAACTCTCTCTCTGCGGTCCTGACACCTTTATCGCCGTGTTGGCCCCTCAACGGTCGCAGCCATGCAGCTCGATAACGTTAAGAAGGACTAATTAAACCAATGAAGTCATTTCCTTGTCTAAATGTTTGGGACCCACCACAATCAGAATTTGATTTGCTAGCGAGACAGCTGACAAACAAATCAATTGAGTCACCTTAAGGGAAATCAAGCCTATATTTGAATATAAAAATGAAAAAATACAGTACATACATCTGAGATTTACCCATCCTAAAACTCATTTGGGGACGGGTGGGGCTGGGGGTCTGTCACGCACATTCCATCTCCACATCACGCTTCATACAAAATCTACCACTTGCCAAAAGCCCGGCCTTCCAACTCATTCGAGTGAGAACATGTTTTGACTTCCCGCTGAGGAAATATTGACTGCAACATTAATATAATTTGGGAGGAAATAGCGAAATTACACACACTCCCACCTGGGAATAAGAGTTATGGGTTCGGCAATATCATAGACCAACTCGCTTTGAAACGGCTCTAATTAAGGCCTGAGCGCAACAAAGACCCCCTTGGAATCGGCGTGTTTGTTTTGATTCTTCAAATTAATCACCTGTTTGGGAGCCTCTTTGAAAAATCATTGAGAATACATGCACAAAAGTGAATCACAAATACGATAGTGTGATACCTCGGCTTACCAACACTTTAGTTTACGAACTTTTTGCCTTACGAACATTAAATTGGCAAGAATATAATCTTCGCATAGGAACTATTTTTCGGCAAATGAACCAAACCACATGGAGCGCCACGGTGGCTGGCGGACTCGTGTTCCACACCCCCTTTGCGTGCAGACATGGTTTGTTATTGAGTGTAGTACTTTTGCTATTATGGGACCGAAAAAGACCCCACCACAGGCTAGTGTTAAACCGAAGAGGACACAAAAGACAATTATGGTCGAGCAGAAGAAGGAGATCATCCAAAAACACAAATGAGGTGTGCACTTGTGTGACTTAGCTGTCCCAGTACCATTACGCTAAGTTGACCATTGCTACCATCCATTGACAAATACCATCACAAAGGTAAATAAAACGACTATACAGTTTATTTAATTACAATACAATAGCACATTTATTATACATAAAATAAGCTATAGTTTGTGTAGTTTTAAGGCTTATTTAGTAGAAATTTATGTTTTATGGGGACCTGGTAACGGATTATTCTCAATTTTAATGGTTTCTTGTGGGAAATGTTTGGCAGACGAACTTTTCGCCTTGCACACACTTTCTGGCAACCAATTAAGCTCGTAAGGGCTTGTAATTTTTCAAAAGTTCTACGAGTGATTCGCCCAATCGGAAGAAGATATAATTGCAGTTCCAAACTGACAAGCTGTTTCTGCCGATGCTAAGGAAAATCAGATCCCAAACATTGCACAAACATTCCCGGGATCAGTCAGACTGGTGACGTGATAAGCGGATGTTTCCCATCCGCTCCCATCAGAAAGGATGCACAATTGAGTGATGCACTTTGGCGATGGAGTGAGTTTTTGCTCAGCAGCGAGGACGTAGATGCGCGCTGACAGACAAATTGTTGAATACGGTGGCGTCGTCCTTGGCCAGAGGTGTGTTGCTATCAAACGAAATAACACGACATGATTTAATAGAAGCCCGAAAACATAATCAGGCTCTAATTGACAGCTCTCCGGCGCGGTTGGTGGTTTTAGAAAATAAGTGGGACAAACACATGCTGCAGTTTACCCCCCAAAAAAAATAAACAAATAAATATAAATATAATATATATATATATATATATATATATATATATATATATATATATATATATATATATATATATATATATATATATATATATATATATATATATATATATATATATATATCAGGAGCTGTAATCAATATGTGCTACTTTAGCCTTCCCCCTAACAATCAAATATGCGTTCAAATATTGCGCTTTGCATGCAATCACAATATTCATATTGAAACACCTTGGAATTAGGACTGAAAATTAGCTTTAATTAATAGCTAATTAAATTAATTGGAATTAAATACCATCTTTTCTGCAATCTAAGACACTTTGGAGTAAAAAGCAAAAGTTCAATGAACGGTCTATTTTAAAACTGTTTTCATGTATGGGTGCACCACATAAGACAGATAGTGGCTACAGTCATAGATGCGGTGGCCTTCTGCAAGTTACGCTAAAGGGAATAAAATAATATACAACATTATTGATATCAAGCCTTCACAACCGCTGCAGCTGTAACAAAGTGCTTTACAGAACATTTGAATATATATATATATATATATATATATATATATATATATATATATATATATATATATATATATATATATATATATATATATATATATATATATATATATTGTGTCCAAAATAAAAAGGCAGACTATTGGCTTTTGAGAAATTGGCTTTTGAGAAAGTGTGATGCTCATCGTGTGGAAAAAAACAGTAGTGAAAAACAATATACATAACAAAAAACAATATACAAAAAAAAAATATATATAATAAAAAATGCAACAACATTGTCCATCACTCCTGTTTAAGCTTTGGAGAAGTTCACCAAAACATTGTAACTCTCACTGACTACCATAGTCAAGTACACCTCAATCTCAGAAAGCGGCAATCTAAATTGGCATGAGCAAACATTGTCTTTGCATTCTGAACCACCTTCTCAAGTTCCAAAAGAAAAAGAAATACGCTTGCCCGAGGGCCAATAAGTGACCGGACCGCCGTTAGAGGTGACAGACGCAGCCTTCCGCATTATTTATTTTGTATTGACACAGCAGTCGCACAAATACGACAAAAGTATGATTTCAAAAATGAAAAATGACTGCCGACTGAAGAAATATTGCGTGTGGGTGTCATTTTGTATGATTATTTTTTTATTATTATTGAGACATTTTCTGAGGATGGGAAGAAAATGAAAAATGCTGACTTCCTATTTCGTTTATGAGTTTTCTTTTCCAATCAGGGGAGAGGAAAGAGAAAAATGAAATCGTAGCTTTTTACTTCTGGCTTCTGGAACAACAAATACGGACATCGCTGACATGTTCCTATTTAAAGATCATAAGTGGAGAGCAAGGCTATTACTTTGGAGCAATGCAAATACCTCACATAAATGAATAATGTTAAAATGATGAACGCATATCCACACGCATGCACGCACGCACGCACGCACACACACGCGCCCACGCACGCACGAACATACACACACAATGATAGTGTATTATTTCTTCGACTATGCTGTCGGCTTTTTGAATTTCTTAAGAGTATTTTCTACAAAAGTAGTATTTTCTACAAAAATAAATAAACAAACAAATAAACAAATAAATAAATAAATAGCGTGAGAGGCACATCAAAATGTTCGGCAAAATCGACCAACAAGTGATGAGAGTGGCAGAAACATTCATTGAAGTTCACTCAAATTAACTAGGTGTATCGTCCAATGAGAATTTGGGTTACATTTTATTAATAGGAAGTCTTTTGGCACAAACCAAATATTTTTTTTTCTTTCAAGGGGAAAATGGGCAGGCAGATAGATGATGGACCAAAGAGGAGACAGGCAACAACAAAAACAGATTGGTCGTCGGTCATTGAATTTTTTATTTTTTATTTTATCCAAGATGAGAATACATTTTGTACAAGTGGAGACTGTGGGCAGTTATCAACAAACCATTAAAGAAACAACATTTTATCCAAGAAAGGGACTGTGGGCAACAAGAAAAACACACCAGGAAACCAATTGTATGTAATAGGAGAATTCAGGCAGCAAATAAAATAAGAGCACAAACGAAACACATTTTATTCTACAGTAGACTACAAGTAGTAAAGACACCAGACCATCAACCAGACACATTTTACTGTCGAGGAGACTGCGGACATAATTCTACGGAAACACAGAAACAAGAAAGCCAACTTTCGAGACACAAATACTAAACAAGAGTAGATTACTGGCAACAAATCCACGGCCACACATTTTCTCCAAGAGATGACTACAGGTGTCAAGAAAATGGGAGATAATGTTTAGTTTCACAAGACACTGTGGGCAGCAAGAAAACAAACCAACAAGAAAACAAACCATTAAGCAAACAAACCATTAAACCTTTTTGTCGGCAAGGCAACACTTAACACACAACAGAACATGTTTAAAAGGAGACTGCAGGCAATCAAAAAGCCAACCACACAGAGACTCATTTTATTGAAGAGGAGACTATGGGCAGGTAAATGTGACTACGGCCAGATAGAAAATGACAAGTGGGTCGAAATACCCAATTAGAGAAGAGACTGCCAGAAAAGATCATGAAGGAGACACAATTCTATTGAGAGGAGACTGTGGGCAGCAAGAAGACAACATGCCAGAAGATTTTCCTGCCAGAAGTTTGCGATCCATTAGACTTTCAACCCAGTGGTTGCAAATTATTCATAAAAGCGCCTGAAGGCCGATTCTAACGTGGGAGGGAAAAAACAAATTGCCAAGATGCTGTCACGTTGACGAATGGAGGGAGACAGAGAAAACACATCAACAACAATGACAACAAGTTTAGTGAGACACTTGGGAACTCTCAGTGGAAGCCTCTCACGCCGGTTTTTGGAGCTCAGGCTTGCCAGAACTTTCTGGGATCTCTGACGCTTGCTGAGTGCAGCTCAATAAAGCTTTCCCGTCAGCATGGGGGGGAGACGGATCAGCTGTCAGCTGTCGCCGCGTCCCGCGGTGATCGCAAAGTCTGCATTTAAAGACGGGCGAGAGACCTGGGAAACGTTTATAAAGTCGATGTCTTACGGGTTACCTCCTCGCAAAGTGAGTTTAAATCTTAAAGGACAACCAACACCATTTTTTTGTTTCCTAACTGACATCAGAAACTTTTTATAGCATCTAAAATACCCAAAACACGCTGGCTGATATTTTCAGTCAAATGCAAAACACCAATAAAAATGACTTAAAGTGTGCTAAAACTGCAAAAAATTGAGCTGCGAATTGGGCATTTTCAGAAAGTCCCGCCCCCAGTAAGTGACATTACACCAAGACGTCTTGCCTTGCTCGAGAATCAAAACAATGGCTTCAGATTCAGAGAAGATGCTTTCTTGGAGCTCATCCAGTTATGAATATGAATCAAATAGTTCTGAAGAGGAAAGCATAAATGTTTGCAATCGATTAAAGAAGTACTTCCGGGTCATTTTGAGGCGTCAGGACGGATGTGTAGCGTCCTGGAAAATGCAGAAGATGGCGCCTAAGCTCCGTTGGAAATGGGCTGATATGTCTGCTGGGAATTTGTGTCAGCGAATATCAAATAGTTGTCTTGGTGCAACACACGATTCACAATCGCGTTATTTATGTGTTTGCCTTCTAATTTCGCCATCAACACGGATCAACACCAAGTTTTCAGACCAAACAAAGTACCCAAAATGCATTGGGTGTCGCTTTCTCGGTCAGGGGCGTTCCTGACGTCACATCACGTCAGGAATCGTCACCAACGCAAAAACAACATTTCCTGAAAATTCAGCGCGAGTCTTAAAACGTAAAATATAGCTATATGCAAATACAGTAAAGTCTCGTTATATCGATATTCTCGGGAGTCCGAAAAATATCGATATAACCGGGACTATCGATATATCCGACCCTGTTTACATGTAATTTTCTTCGTGCGTGCATAGAAATAGTATCGATATAACCGGGACTATCGATATATCCGATATCGATATAACGAGACTTTACTGTATAGCTATATCCAAAGAAGCTTGGCCGCTTGAGAGTACCACACGTTTAATTTATAAACAATGTTTGTTTTTTGTTTCTTACTCGACGCCATCTGTTTGAGGTTGCCGTCGCCCGATTGGGCTTTCAACGGTGGCCCGGCTAGCCAAATGTTTGCGTTTGAGCTGGCAGCTTTGAGGTTTAGGACAAATGAAAGGGCAACCTACAGATGATATCTCCACGCCGCTCCGATTTGGAATCCTACATTGAATCTTTGATTTAAAATCTGATCCCTGAACGTAAAACCCCGTGAGTGAAACTGCATTTTGATCAAAGTAAAATTGTGACTTCCCAATCGGACGATTGAAATGAGCGCAATTATTCCAGATTGGCGATTTTGATTGAAATATCTCGATTCAATTTCGGTTTCGCACATTTCAGACCCGACGTATCAATCACTTTGAAGTGAAATAACAAGTGTGATCCAACGATGCGATCAGTCACGTGCAACCACATGCAGATAGGAGGCTGATGTGGCCACCTGCAACCACCCTCCAAACCACCATGCATGCACCCCACTCCCCATCCCTCCGGGCCAGCTATGAGATTGGAATGTTCCATTAACCGCTTGCCCCATCTTCTCCGCGCCTCACCCCCAATATTTCAACATTTACGCCTCGACATCAGCCCAGGCTATTACATCAGTCAGGACATTACCGGCGAGGTGAGGCAGCAAGAAAAATAGATTTCATATTTGACAGGTCTTATCTGCCCTTCACTAAACACATTTGCGGCCCGCAAGGGTAGACTCGATTAGTCGTCGCGTCATGTGGGAAGATTAGCGACATGGGCAGCTGCCAATAACCCCGCGCTTGATTGAAAACTTCTGTCATGGGCGGCGCCCACGCTGACGACACGGGTAGCCTTCGGGTGGTTGGCGCGGTCGGTCAAAGCTCGTTGGAACAATCTCGTAAAGCAGATTTTGGCGACTGTAATGCTGTCAGGGAAACCCAATTGGAACCCGAACTCGGGAGTGTGACCTAAATTTCAAAACATACCCTTGCCGAAAAATGGACGTACTTCGACACCTGGCTTTGAACCCTGTCTTGAAACTTC
Organism: Hippocampus bargibanti; assembly: GCF_051943395.1. NCBI lineage: Eukaryota > Metazoa > Chordata > Actinopteri > Syngnathiformes > Syngnathidae > Hippocampus > Hippocampus bargibanti. Next base: position 16,501,138 of record NC_142745.1, read on the forward strand.
TATTTGTACATTTCAACCAAAATGTGTAAATGTCACATATCTTCAACCCTAATTTGAAACCTTAAAACAGTCTTAAAATGCAAAACCCGAACCCTGACTCGACACTCCAAATCCCAAACTGAACCTTAAACACCCAATTTTTAAATCCTAGCATAAAACCCTAAACTGTTATTGTAAACTTGATGCCTGACCAAGTCTGGAAACCACAAGTCCGTCTTAAAAGCCTACTTTGAACCTGTAACTTTTAATTTCACCTCTAATTCTCAATTGAAACCCTAACCCAGGGGTCGGGAACCAATGGCTCGCGAGCCATATATGGCTCTTTTGATGATTGCATATGGCTCGCCGATAAATATTACATATTATAATACATATTGTCGTTTTTTTCGTCGTTCATTTCCCGTTGGGTCTGCAGTTGGCGGAAAGAGCCATTTTGATTGGATGACACTGACCTAGAATGGCCGAAAGCGCCATGTTGATTGGATGATAGTGGCCGTCATGTTGAAACAGGTAAACGCCCAACTCGTGCACTTCACGCCCAACTAGTGCACTTCAGCATGAAAGCACCGGAGCATTAGAGGAGAGAAAATGTTCTGATTCTAATTTGCAATGAAACAATACCATCGATGAAACAGTCGAATGTCAGTGACATTTTAACAATCCCCATGTTAACGTGGTAGATTGCAGATAGCAAGTGTGGAAGCTTATGAGCCGTGTGCAGGCTAGCGAGCAGTAACTTCGCCTCTGGACCGGCAAATTGAATTTCATTCCGATCGTTTTCCTGGATTTTTACCAAACACGAGGAACGGAAAACCATCCATGTTAACGGTGAGTACTATCACAAAGTTATTTTAAATAATACATTCTGATATTTTGTTGAAAAGTGGCCGCGCGTGCGCGTGTGTGTGTGTGCACGCACGCGAGCGTTTGTATGTGCGCGCGCGCGCGTGCGTGTGGCTCTCGCTGAAAAACATTTCTAAATATTTTACTTTTATGGCTCTCTTAGTCAAAAAGGTTCCCGACCCCTGCTCTAACCTGTCATGATCTGGTTGGCGACCAATGGGTGGCGCAGTCGGCCCCGCCTGCACCTGCACAGGTGCTGGTCGTCCCGAGCCTTGGCGGATTGCCACATTCGGATTGGCGACCACAGGGTAGCGCTCTCAGCCCTGCATGCTGCCTCGCAGGTGCTGGTCGTTACAATTAGTGACACTTAAAAGGACTCCCGGCACGACCATCCGTGTCGGGTCATTGTTTGTTGGATGCAGTGTGCATGTTGTATGCTTTGTATGCAATTGTATGCATTGTATGCTGTTTAACCTTGCATGCTGCATGTATTTGTTTAACCTTGGAGGACTTTTACACTTGGTCTTTATTTGATACTTTGTATTTTTTCTGTTTGAATGACTTTGATGTTTTAGATTCTGTTCCTGTTGACTTTATTTTAATACAATTTCTCAAACACAACCTCCTGCTCCCTCCTTCCTGCTTTTTGGGATCTGCATCTGCCATCACCACCTTGCAAAACGTGACATAACCTAGGCCGAAAACCTCATTGGAAAACCAAATTTAACACTTTTTACAAATCCTACCCTGGGCCTAAAACCGTAATTTAGATCACTAAACCATTTTTGAAACCCTACTCTTCGCCCAAAACCCTCAGATAACCTGAACCTTTGTTTGCATCCTGCTTGAACCCGTAGTTTAAAACTGTCTCGACACCCACCCTAATTTGAAATCTCCGGGCATTGAATGGATAGAAAATAGCGCTTTACGTCTCACCCTGTATCCGAGCTGACTCGAAATAATACAAGTGTAATTTGAAAACCTAACCTCGTGTTGAAACCGTAATTTGAAACACAAACGTGCGTTTCTCTTGACTTTTCAGTTAAATTTTTTTTTCATTGATGTATGTGTGTATGTATGTATGTACGTACGTATGTGCGTGCGTGTATGTGTGCGTGTATGTGTCTGTGCGTGTATGTGTGTGTGCGTGTGTGTGTGTGTGTGTGTGTGTGTGTGTGTGTGTATATGTATGTATGTATTTATTTAGTTACGGTTTTGCATATTTATTTACTTTTTTTATTTTTTATTTTTTTTATTCATTTTTAAAGGGCTACCCAACCATAGCATGCTAATATCTCAGACTCTGGGAAGAATATTCAAGTTTCTTCTTTTCCTTTCGGCTTTTCCCTACAAGGGGTCGCCACAACAAATCAGTGTCCTCCATCTTTAGAGGTTTGATCCGCATGTTTGTTTTGGCCAAGCTTTTACGTCGGATGCCCTTCCTGACACAACCCTCTGTATTTATCCGGGCTTGGGACCGGCACAAGAAGACTTATGTCCCTTTGTGGCTATAGAACAGGCAACTCGTTCAGGAAAAGGCTCGAAGAACACAAAATGGTCAGAGGCACAGCAACATTCAAAAAAGCAAAAACTATACTCAAGCGTTACTAAAAAACCCTTACATGGGTTTTGTCTTTGTTAAAGCGACTTAGATTTATTCCCCGCACTAAAAAACAAAATAATGCTTCCTTGGTAACATGAGCTTTGTTTCTCACCTGCGTGTAATAGCCACTCTCACTAGCTCTTGGCGATTCTTGTCATCCGGGGGCCATTAGAGTTTTTTTTTCACAGTTTACGTGCCAGACGAAGCAAGGCATGGGGCCCACGCCATATCTAACATCTCCCTGCTCCTGCCATCTAATTAGCGACACAAATCACCCGCTGACAATGCGGCCCCCATTTGCCATTATCATGGAATTGACTATTACGCTTTATGCTGATGCTGTTGAAATGTATGCATTTGGGAAACGCTGATTTGAATCGATGGCGACTATAAATCTGCCGCGACACTGTTGCCGCCATGTTATGCACGCGTGAGACCGCAGTCTTCACTGTGTCGTGTTGGGAATGTTTTTGGAATGAGCTAACGCACAAAATGATACAAGTCCAACGCTAAACGCCACAATTCGCTGCCCATCTTGAAGAGCTCTTTTGAACCCAATTTTTATGTTTTAGATTTTGAGTTGGTTTTAGTTTGACCGTTTTTGTGGTTTTCACAGTCCGTGTGATTCATTTCTGATTTTATTTTTACATTTAGCAGGAGTGTCAGAATGGCGCCTCCGATAAAGAGTTTGATGGTTCTCTTTATTTGTAAGTAGGTTCGTTGTCAGATCTCCCAGGCAGGTGACGCGCAGAGCTTGATCGTGGCGTGGAGTCCAGCAAGTCGTGCCGTGATGTCCGTCCGACGCCCGGCGTGAGTCCGAGATGAGTCTGAGATGATTCTGCCCTGTGGTTCGCCCAATCTCTCTGTCCCGCGACAGCTCCTTTTATACAATTTTCAAGCGTGTGCTATGCGTCAGGGTGAGACGCACATCAAGGAGATCAAGGAATTGAAAGATGAAAGGGTTGAAAGGCGCACTTCAAAATCATACACTCGTGTGACGCAACACCTCCGTGTAATTATGAGCCAAAATGCACAGATTTTTGTCCCGCTTGTTGTTTCTGGAAGCATTAAATAAATAAATACAATCTACTTTTGGGAGTAAATTGCTGTATAATCACACAGAAAAAAAATACAAAGTAAAAAACAACATTTGGAAATATATAACCTTGAATACAAATAGCCTTTGCCATCCAATCATGAATCGAGGCTGATGGCGCTGTTCAAGTTGGTGATATTCATTTGGGTGCTGCCTTTAAAAATACAGACGCTCCCCAATTGACAAACGAGATACGTTCTGAACGGTCGTTCGTGAGAGGAATGTTTTTGTAAGTTGCTTCAGTGCTATATTTTGTATGGAATGCATGTTTAAGGCTTGTATAAGTATGTTTAATGTTGATATAAGTATGTTTAAGGCTTGTATAAGTAACCTGTATTGGTTTGTACTGAAAAATAAACATTTCATAAAACATATGCTTTATAAAGATATGTACATGTACAAGTGGAGGGAATACTGCATATGTTACTACAAAAATGTTTGTATGTACCGTTGTTTGTAACTTGAATGTTTGTGGGTAGGGGAGCGTCGGTACATTACATAAAATGAACAAATTAAAATAAATACATAAATAAACACACACACACACACACATAAATAAAAACACACACACACACACACACACACACACGCACGCACACACACACACACACACATATATATATATATATATATATATATATATATATATATATATATATATATATATATATATATATATATATATATATATATATATTGTTCATCTTTGTGTGCCCTGCGATTGGCTGGCAACCAATTCAGGGTGTCAGCTGAGATAGGCTCCAGCACCCCCCGCGACCCTAATGAAGAATAAGTCCTACGGAAAATGGATGGATGGATATATATATATATATATATATATATATATATATATATATATATATATATATATATATATATATATATATATATATATATATATATAAATACATCCATTATTTTCCTTTTGTTTAGGGAAGAATTAAAAAAAACGGGAAAAATAGTTGTCAAGTCACATAGAAAAAAAACGCAAAAAAAAAACACAAAATTTGCCAATTTAGAGCCTTGAAAATAAATGAAACAAGACCTGTGACACGCGGTGGCGCTGTTGAAGCCAGTACCTCACTGGCTCATTCGGGTTCCGCCTTTAAAAAAAAAAAAAAATGACCTGATGCTGAGTCGTCCCACTTTCACAACTGGCCTTAATCTCTGCCCTGAGCTGAAGCAGATTAATCCCGACAGCACTGACATTATCTTGCTGTTCTACACAGTAACGCTTGGACGCCAGTGGAACTCCTGACGTCCTCTCACCAGGATAAGCTTGGACAGGCCACCTCTGGTAAAAAAATGCTGCACATCCACCAATGGTCATTCCGCCCAACAACCTCCCCCCTTTTTTTGAGCAGCACATTAATCCGTAGTTAACAATATGTAGCCGTACATTTGATTTCATGTCATCAATTCCTTTCCCAAGCGTGAGCCGCGCTTGAAGGCCTCTGCGCTTCATTGCTTGCGTATCCGGCAGGTGCATCATGCTTGTAAACCATGTGATCGTGTTATTAGAGTGAATGACATTTGCAATATGCACCGATTCCCCGAGACACTTTTCTCCACTTGCTGGAGGAGCTGCAAGCAACAAAAAAAAAAAAAAAACGATCACACTTTAAAGGGTTTGTCCCGCACTGAGCAGCAAATATAACCATTTATTCTTCTTTCAACAAATGTCTTTTTATGGGCTTCAGGAGCCGCCACAAAAAGCTCATCACATTCTGCGTGTGGATATGCTGGTGAACTTTTAGATTCGGTCGTCACTCACTCAGGCACTATTTACGAGAACAATTTTAAAGGGTTTCGTATTGGCTGAAAGGCAGACGATGTTTGTGTGTGTTTGGAGCAGTTCATTATCAAATGAGTCCGATCCAAAATATTTTGTTGTTATACTGTATTGTGTGATCAAAGTTGATCGTGGGAGATGTTTTTCCCATTTAAAAAAAAATTAAAAAATAGGGTGGAGGGCATAACTTGCACCACTTGTACTTGTTGCCCTGGTGATGTCACAGGAAGCGCCATTCTCCTTGGAGCCGACAAAGGTGAGTGATGCACGGTGACAAATGGTCATCACAGCAATCACGGACAGGGACAATGAAGCGTCCCGCCGTGTAAACAACCGGGCCTTGTCCACCTACGGCAAAAATAAGCAGCCGCTTCCACATGACATCTTGTCCAGAAAGGCTTTCAGTCACCGTCATGACAATTTCAAATGCTGAAAAGTGGCTAAGATCGAACGACTGCCTCTGTCTTACGGATTGTATCATTTTGTTATTATACCCCTGGTATTTTCTCTTCTTCTGCTTCCATACTTTCACAATTTGCTGCTGTAAATTAGCAATTTCTCTATTGCCTATTTACAATTGTGACGATTAAGATGTGATGCAAGTTGCTGCCAAGACACAAGGATGGGATCTTTTTGCTTTTTTGCAGCTAACATGGCTGGTTGAGCTCAAATGCTGTTAAAGGACCACCACACAGATATGCTAATGAATTTTGCTCTCCATTAAATGCGTTACCACCATACATCCTGGGAAACGACTTTGGGTGACAGACTGTAATGAGCAGAGCATTTTTTTAAATGTGGGAGCTATTTGCTTTTATGGCCTAAGGACTATAGATTTGTCCGAGGTAACTTTGATCGAGTCAACCTAATCCTTCCGAGTGTTTCCTGATTAGAGCAGTGATCCCGATTAATCCCCATCCTGGGGAGGGGTCTTCACCCGCCAGCCATGGGTTTGTACCATACAGTACCTTGCAGTGTGCGCGGCAGCTTCCGACACCTCTGGTAACCCACACGTACACGTGTGATGTTGATTCCCTCGCACGTCTCCAGACGCAACTGCCTGGAGGATTTCATTGCTCAATATGGGGCCTCCCTGGAATTACGTTCCCAAACAGTCATGATCACTTCGTCTTGTAAGACTGTCCTCGTATGATACAACCACTCCTGCCAACATCGCACTTGCATCACTTACTTCCAGGGTCGGACTGCCTTCCAAGTTTTTAAACTTGATTTATATAAGCTGTTTAATTAGTAAAATTACACACCTGGAGGCTTTAAGCTGTTGAACGCCACTTGTAGTTCAAGTTTACAGTTCGACGAAAGATAAACAATCACACCAGGCTAATAAACAATGTAAAATGCCATAGAGAGGCTCACCAGTAGCATCTGTGTTTTGCTTATTAAAACCCCTTGAACTAGTGACAAAAGGAGTGCAGCAACACACATAGACAGCATCCTGTACGCAGTACGTACTTTGTAATTTACACCTCTCATGATTGATGTACAAATTAAAAAGTACATCTTTTGATTTGCACTTTTTTTTGCATGCGACTGTAGATAACCATGAAAAAACCATCAACCTGAATTGTGGATTTATTGCAATGTTTCCCACACTCTCTAATTGTTCTTGCTTGCCTCCATCCATTTACTGTAGCGCGCTTACCCAATGATTAACACATAACCCTCCAGCCTGGCGCTTTGTCCTTGGCGGAACTATCTGTCTTATTTTGACACCTGCAATCATGAGATGAACTTCTAATGGGCTTGTCGCCCCTAAACACCCCCACCTACCCCCAATCCCCCAACCGAGAGAGCATAGAGTGATAGCCATCTATTGAGCCGGAGATATTTACCATCCCTCACCAAACAGTCGACAGTGCTCACGAGTAATGACACTTTTACCCCCACCTGCGGCCCCCCTCCCCCAGGGGTGCTGATTTTGGCTGTCCTGTTTCGTAGCAAATGTGCTTGAAGGGCGCACGTCTGCATCCTCTCGCAGGCACATGGCCGATTCCTGTCACTGGGCTGAGAGATAACCCGGTCTGTCCTTCACCTGAAGGTGAAGTACACGCCACGCTTGGAGTGCCAAATGTACAAGTCTGCCAACGTCCAATTGTGCCGTCAGTAACAGGCAGTGAATTTATTTGTCTTGGCAGCCGACACCTTCATGAAGTGGCCTGAGAGGGTCCTTTAACCCCACACCACCGCCACATCTCTGATTTGTGAGCAAAGAATGCCAACATCGATGCAATAAAGCAAATCATCATCATAGAATGTACGGAAAATGAGTTTCAACACAGCTCGGACGCACTTCATGTGCGTTACATGTGACCCAAGATATTTGAAAGGTGGTGACCCCTGAGACAAGATTTTTGTGGACCCCAGAGGACGGTGTGCCAAAAAAAATCACTTGATTTATGAGCATCTCCAGCTCACGTTTTGTCGAGTTCCACTTTTTCATTGGTGGCTCACATTTTGCTAATCGGATTATCTGATCATGCAGAGTAATTTCTCCCACAGCCAGGCGCTGTTTATACTAATTTGCAGAAGAGTGTGGGGAAAGAAGGGAGAGGGGGCGATGGAAAGGGATGTATGAAAGTAATGCGCTTGGCTTCCGTAGGTAAATGAGGTCATGAGCTTGATATGGTTTTCAAGTTTTCAAGATTTCCATTAATGAGTCGTATGAGGCTTTTTTTTGGGATGGGGGGGTTGAATGTAATTATTTTCTTTAATTTATTTATTTTTGAGTTCAAAGTCAAAGTCAGATTTATTGTCAAATATACTAATATGCATGACATACAGCACAGATGAAATTACTGTCCGCTCAGACCCAGTGTGCAAGATTTCTTCATCAGTGGGTGGCTTATTCAAATCCGACTCCACAACCGTAACGCTAATCATAAAACTACTTATTGACTAATGTTGGAATACGCAACCTATTGCAATTTTTTTCCCTCTAATAAATAATCAAAAATAAATAAAAATAAATAAATAAATAAAAGAGGTGGATATTTTGCAACATTTAAAAAAAAATTCAATGCGCTCCACTTCACCATTGACTCGCTCCAAGGAAATTTATTACCACTCACTCCAACTGATATTCAGTCAGTTCATCATGTGCCCCCGTGTGATGCCGTTGTTTTCTTTCTTGTTCTGGCGTAGCGCGAATTGAGTCTTGAGCCCCACGATCTTATCGTTTCATCCAAGTCACAAGGGATGAAGGCGAAGCTTTTCCGAGAATGTTATGGCTTACACTTGGCGGTCACAGGCATCATGTTTTGGGTCACCTAGTCTTGTTCTGTCAGAAACTGCTCTTACAGAAATTTCTGATGACGACCGTTGGGAAAACGAAAGTCGGTTTGGATGCAGGTAGTAATGTGGGACAACCGTTTCACAGTCAACCAAAATTTGGAGACGTGACAGTTGGCAAGGCGTGAACATGGCAAATCCCGTGAGATTTTCCAGATTTGAAAGCAGGGAACTAAATGCAAGCCAACTGCCACAACAAGGAGGCACACCTGGACAAGACACTGCTGGCAGAGGAAACTGATAGGTCGGCACGAGGCGTAGTGCTCATGATGACAGACTGAAATGAACAAGACATGAAAAATAGGGAAAGTGAAAAACGCGATGATACACAAAGCAACACAAAATTCCGCATGTTAGCCTGCGCAGTTAGCTTTTCCAATGCTAACAATTTTACCGTGGAAAGCTTCGATTCCGTTTGTGATCAATGATGACATCGCGCTTACAGTAAATTGAGGTGGAATTACCAATCTTGATAATCTTGGACCTAGCCAAAATCGATGACAAACAACAATCGACAATCTGGGCTAAATTTGGATGATGGTGTTCCTTCTTGGAAGCAAATACCATCAAGAGCCAGGCGAGCGTTACGTTTATAGGTTATTATGAAAGTATTATGCTGATGTGCGTTGGAATATCATTTCCCACCGAGTCATTCGGATGGGGGATAAGAGTACATTCATGCAAAGTAGGGTTGTAAAACACTCCCAACTTCTGCTAGCTCACCCTTCCGTCTGGCAATAAATATTTTTCAATCATGGCCACGCACGGTCATTTCGAAAGCACGGCTGTGTATTTCCTTTGAAGGTGTTGTAAAAGGCGACGGCTAAATAGCTTAATTGCCTGCCATTGTGCAAGAGATGGAGGCCGACTACTTTCCGCCTCCCTAAAGACACATTTGCGGTGGGTTCGGCACATCCAGCACGGCAATGCGCTACACGGTTGCTCAATACAGAAACACTCAGAGCTTTATGAGAGGTGACAAAGTTGAGCGCTACCAAGGTAGAAGGCATCTTTGGTATTCTTGAGACCACCTTGAATTAATCCCATTGCGCGGTTTAGCTACACGGTGTGCAGCACAATTCCCTTCAACTAATCCATATCACGGCCGCATGGCTCTGCCCCCCCACACACTTATACACAACAACGTTGTACATTCAGAGTGCCATTTCAAACGACATACAAACACAAAACTACCAAAAAATATTTTCTCAGAATGAAACTTTGGCCATCTGTCTGGCGTCTAGTAGATACAATTCAAAGCAATCGGAAAGGATTCTTTTGGTCAGACCCTCCCCAAAATAAATGTACCTATGATGTAATTTTTTGGGGGAGTGGGGGGGTTGACTTTCAGTGTTTTATCACATTTGTATGTAGAGATCTTTTTTCTTTTTTTTCTTTTTGGTGGTTCTACCCATACTTGATGGATTGACTAAATTCTACATTGTAAAGTGCAAGTGGTTTTAGGGGCTGAATTTTAGACTGCCGCAAATGTTTTAGGGTTTCAAGTGAGATGTGAAATCTTCTGCAACATTTTTGCCCAAATAAGAAATTTGTTTTGTCTCGTGTACATGCTCCAAATTATGTTGCAATTGGACAAAATACCACTGGAGATTTTCTCTTTTCAGGAGAACCAAATATTGCTCAAATGAGCCGAAAATAGCCGCTTGAAGCAAAATGGCTGACTTTCTTCTTTTGAGCGTAAATATTTTAGATAATTTGGCGGGCTTCTTCATGACTTGGACTTGAAAGATTTTTTGTCATGTGAGTAGTTAGTACAGATAATTGTTGTGCCATTTTGAAGTGACAAGTACCTGTCACATTCCGAACGAGGCAGAGAGAGTATATCGTCTCGTCAGAACGAAAGGAGTAGCTGGATCTCCAAAGCAGTCGACGGAGGCAGTTGATCCGTTAAATATAGTATAATGAGGACACGCAAGGCCGCACCGATCGAACAAAAAACAAACTAATGGCACTGGTAGCAAATGTGGACCAGGAGAAAAACAAAATAAAGATAACCAAAGTGCGAGTAGGGGGATAAGGGAAAACTGACCCTCGTACTCCACAAACGGAAAATAAACATACAGGCACACAAAAGTGCGACGAGCATCAATACAGACTCGTAGATTACCGGGGGGGAGGGGTAGGGGGTCTCGGGCCGGGTACACAACAGAACAGCCCAGTAGAAGAAATCTAACCTGGGCACTGCAAACTCGCCACCTGCTGCCAAATCAGAATGTGACAGTATCAGTAATTGATTGCTGTGGTTGAAATGGTCTGATGCTCTGGAACATAGAAACACCACCACAATTGTTCAAGTATGGAGAGAACTGGAGCTATAATGCCATCCGCCAGGGGTGTGGTAAATAACCCCTTTAGATTTGAGTCACTGTTTCGGGATTTAATGGCGAGGGAGAACAGGCTATTTGAAAGGGTGTCAGGGGTCCAGCAAGATTTTCCGTGTCCTTGTTTTTGTTTGTGTGTCATTTTGTTCAGATTTTGTAAATTGTGTTTCAATTATATACCCGTGGAGTGAGCCAGCGTACATTTGCATTTCAAAATTTCCTGTGGAACAGCTGCCCCGCTTGTCTTTTGTCTTTGAGTCAATTTGAACAAATGCTCCCTTTGCGCCGTGCCTTTCATCCCAGACAATTAGCCCTGTGTATTTCTGACCCCTCCAGTTATGGAGCTCCGAGACATGACATTTTCAACACGCACGACGCGGCATAATGAGTTCCCGAAGCTAAAACTGCTGGGCCATCTACTTTGTATCATCATGTGTTCATGCTTCATGCACTCTGATCCAGAACAAACTGAATTGCCCGGAATGAACCCCTTTTTTCAGTCTCCTCTTTCTTCACGACAGAGGTCCGCCATCCATCACGCAGCTCAGATCGCGTCAAAGCCTATCTATTTAGCAAACGGGTACTAGTAATTGGAAGTATGTTGAAATGAGAGACGAGCTTTGCGTTTCAGGGAAGAGCTAAATTTAGCCTCGGATGGGAGTGGACGTGACAGCAGAGTGGCAAGAGGAGTTTGAAATCACATCAAAGTGTTTGGGTGTCAGAATTTGTTTTTTTTTATTGTTTCAACTCTTATTGTAGGCAATGATTGACATTTTAGAAGTTTTTTTCCAGAATCACAAGCATGGGCTGTTTATGTTGAAAAGGTAAGGCTTACTTTTTTTTCTTTGAAAGCATACAGCTTTTTTTTTTTTATTCTCAAGATCCTATTTATTTACATTTTTTTCGGTTTTTTAAAAGGTACGGTTTTTGTAGTTTTTTTTTTCTCGACCCTCAAGTCAACATTTTTTTTAAACTAGGCCTTTTGTTTTTTTCCTATTTTGGAGATGATTTTTTTTAATTTGCAAAGCATAAGTAGCCTTTTTTTGCATGTGAGGAGAGTGGGGTGTGGGTGGTTGTTGAAGGTGCATTGGTAGCGGAGGGCTCATTTAGAGACACTTGCCTCATGGTTGCATAAGGAATGGTTTGACTTAATTACCCGAGAGTAAGAGCCAGCTCACCTCTCTGGGCGAGAGGCACCTGGGAGCAAATTAGCCTATTTAATTTGCCACTCTCAAGGGGTTTAATGGAGAGTGTGAAGACACGCGCGAGTGTTTTGATATTCCACCCTCTACGGGCCTTCATCACGCAGTGGAATTTGGCTAATTTGAGCCACTGCTGAGAGTTTCTTGTGGAGCTTGGAATATAGCTTTTATTCCGATTAATGTACACTAGTCCTGTGTGTCTTTAGGTAATGCTAGGCTACGCCAGGTAGTGCTTTCTGCTACAGTAATTTTTATTCCAGACAACAGTTAATGCTGCCCAGATGGCATTAAATGCCCTGTCATAAAATAAATTAAATGTGTACGTTTATGGTAATAGACCGATCAATATATTCGAGAAGCGGAACATTTAGCTTGAACAATTCGGTACCTCACCATTCCTGATGAATTTCAAATCAAGGTTGTCTAGCTTGGCTGAGTTAAAATACCGACACGCCGCCTTCCTCTCCTCAAAGTTCACGGAAACCAAGAACATTTTAAATCACATGAATACACTGACTTGCTCAAGATCAATTAAGCTTTTCACACTGCCGGGGGTTCTCGGGTGAAAAGTAGCTGCAATATTTTTCAGCAGTATGCGGAAGTCATCCTTTTAAAGTCAAGCTGCGGCATAAGTAAAAATTACAAACATTCTCCTTTTAGTCTTGAATTCATTGGAGGCGTGTCGACAACCAAATAATAATAATAATAATAATAATAATAATACATTTTATTTATAAACGCCTTTGAAAATACACAATTATAGATCCATAAGTCTTTGTGCGCATGTCTGAAAAGGGGCCGGCCGATCAAAGTCCTGCGTACCAATCAAGACGAGCGATACGATCAAAGCAAAGATCCCCTAAAAAAAAAAAAGGTAATTAAATATTGTAATGTCATGAGAGGCTAGCTCTCAGCGGGACAGGACAAGGAGCGCAATGGGCGACAGGTTTGAATACAAACAAAGGTTTTAATAACAGGTTTCAGGGGGGAATTCACAAGTAACAAAGGCAAGAATAGTGTCTCTTTCAATATTTAAATCATAATAAAGTCTCTTCTGAGGTGAAACTGAAGACGGAGTTCTTTTCCGTGAGTTTCTAGGCCTCACCCCTCGGGACGTCCTCCTCATGTAGCTTAGCCACCTTTAGCAAGGTCCGAATCCCGTGTCCTGTCGTGTGGTCCCAACTGGCAATGAGTTCCATGCGGCAATCAATTTCTCCACAGAGCACAGCAACAGAGCTTGTCTCCCCCGGGGCCCACACTCAGAGGCTCTCCGCCTTAAAAGCCTTGCTTGCCAATCAAGCCGTGATCAGCCGCAGGTGTGGTGTTTGAATTGCTGCATTCCACCAGATGGGGCCAAAACTCTCTCTGGGTGAAGCCATCTTGGGGGGGATGTATTTGCCCTGAACTCTCTAGGCTGGGCAGGTCTATCGTAGGCGGCTTGCTGCTGTCGTTGGGCCGCTTCGGATAAATGGCCTTCATCCTTTCCCTCATGTCCCCACATGCTCGATGAGGGTACGTTGTCGGCACGGCTGCTCTTCCCAAGCCTCTTTGGCGATATCCAGCAGTCCCCGGGGTCTGTAAGAGTACAACAGCTCAAAGGGTGAAAAACCAGTAGATGACTGTGGGACCTCCCTCGCGGCAAACAGCAAGTACGGCAGCAGTTGATCCCAGTTTCGGCCATCTTCTTTGATCACTTTCCTCATCATGGCCTTGAGGGTCTTGTTGAACCGTTCTACCAACCCATCCGTTTGTGGGTGGTAGATGGAAGTTCTCAGTTGCTTGACCTTGAGCAGGGCACATAGGTCCTTCATGACCTTGGACATAAAGGGGCTTCCTTGGTCTTTCAGTATTTCGTTTGGGATTCCCACCCTGCTGGTGAGAGCAAACAGTTCCTTTGAAATCTGCCTAGTGGTAGCCTTTCTGAGGGGAACAGCCTCTGGAAACCGAGTGGCATAATCGATCATAACTAAAATATACTCGTGTCCCCTAGCACTTTTTGGTAGAGGTCCAACTATAACCAGCCCAACCCTCTGAAAAGGGGTCTCAATGATGGGTAAAGGAATGAGCGGGTTTCTGTATATGGGCTTTGGCGCCACCTGTTGGCACTCCGGGCAAGAACGACAATAGTTCTCCACATCCTTGTGCACCCCTGGCCAGAAGAACCGTTGCAAGATTCTCTCTTTCGTCTTTTCTAGCCCTAGGTGTCCCCCTAGCAGGTTTGTGTGCCAAGTCCAGGACTCCAGCTCGGTGTGGCTGCGGTACGAGAAGTTGTTCACATATTTCACCATTTTGCTTCGTTACCTGGTATATTAACCCCCGGTCAACAGCAAAATGGGGGTATGTGGGACTCCCCCAGTACTACACCCTCTAAAACCTGCACATTTTTCATGGCGTTGGCAAGGGTAAGATCCTGTAACGGCTGTACCATACCGGCCTGTTAGAGAAGGCAGCTTCTGGGTCCCTGGGTTCTCATCACCACTGGAAGCCGGGAGATTTTCTGAGACTGGAGTCTCCTCGGCTGTCTCTGGGCCAGACTCCGTCTCCGGTGGTGCATTTGCCGTCCCTAGGAGAGCACAGGCTGGGGAGAGTGAATCAGGGGGGTAGGCTTGAGCATTCACGACACGCGTCTTACCTCTCCCCTTCCGAGGTAATCGGGCCAGTCTTTCCTGTGTTTCTCTCCACAGTGGGTGGAGACTCCAATCCAATCAGACTGTCCCCCTCCAATCAGGAGGGGGACAGGGAGGGAGTCAACCACGCCAGCTACTATGCGGATGATTCCCTTGGTCGTGGTCATGGTGAGTTCGGTGGTGTGGTACTCTCTGGTGTCTCCGTGGACACAGAAGACTGGAAGGGTTTTCTCTGGAGACAACCTGGTTGGATCCACCAGCGTTTGGCGCACCAAGGTGACCAGGCTTCCGGAGTCCAGCAGGGCTTCAACATCTTGTTGATTCACTGTCACTGGACAGGTGGGGGGTCTTGTTAGTGAGCTGTCACTACCCCCCAGGAGGGAGGCATAGTGAGCAGGGTGGGCACTGGAAGAGTCAGCGGTCGGCATGGACTCTTCCGTTGGTTTTCCACACTGCCGTGAGATGTGTCCCATCTCTCCGCATCTGTAGCATCGTCTGGGCTCAGTGCCCCTGGGTATCTGCCACTGCCTGGGTGGGCTTCGGGTGCCGCCTGGAGCCATCTTGGCTGTGTTGGCGAGCTTGGGCGCCTTTATGCGGGCCATTCCACTCCTGGGTGGGGATGTGTTGCCGGTTTCCGTCCTGGTCGTTCGCAGCATCTCCGCTGTGGCCTGGTACTGTTCCACTGCTGCCACTGTTTGACAGGCAGTAGTCAGCGACTGCTGGCTGATGATCCTTTTTTCCTCATAGGGCAGGGCTCGTAAGTAGCGATCCACGACAATGGCCTCGACCACCTCAGCTGCCGTGCTCCTTTCCGGTTTCAGCCACTTGCGGGCGATGCGGGCCAATTCGTGCATCTATGCCCGTGGAGGTTGGTCTGGCTGGAACGTCCAGGTGTGGAAACGCTGTGCCATTCCGAATTTGGTTAGCCGATGTCTGCTGAGAATTTCAGTTTTTAGATAATCATAGTCTTCTGCTCTGTCTGCGGTCAAGTCCAGGACAGCATTCAGTGATTCTCCTGTCAGGAAGGGTGAAAGCAATCCCACCCACTGCTGCTTGGGCCACCTTTCTCGAGTGGCTGTTGCTTCAAATGTATGCAGGTACGCCACAATATCATCCGTCGCCCCCATCTTGGCTAAAATATCACCCGCCTTCACCCGGGGAATGTTCTTGGCGGCCATTTGTTTTTGCAGTAGCAATTCCTCTGTCTTCAGTTCATTTGCTCTCTTTTGCTCCTCTAGGAGAGCCAAATTGGCCTGATATTGGGCTTCCTGACTTGCGAGAAGGGTTTTCAAGATGTCTTCCATTTTTTATTTTTTATTTTTTTTGTAATTGAAGATATTTTCAATTTAGAAAAAACATAACACAAACCATCTATGTCCATGCGCTTATTAATGCTTGTCCAGTGCCCGCATCCTCCACCATATGTAATGTCATGAGAGGCTAGCTCTCAGGGGGACATGACAAGGAGCGCAATGGGCGACAGGTTTGCATACAAACAAAGGTTTTAATAAAGGGTTTCAGGGGGGAATTCACAAGTAACAAAGGCAAGAATAGTGTCTCTTTCAATATTTAAATCATAATAAAGTCTCTTCTGAGGTGAAACTGAAGACGGAGTTCTTTTCCATGATTTTCTAGGCCTTACCCCTCTGGACGTCCTCCTCATGTAGACCTTTAGCAAGGTCCGAATCCCGTGTTCGGTCATGTGGTCCCAACTGGCAATGAGTTCCACGCGGCAATCAATTTCTCCACAGAGCACAGCAACAGAGCTTGTCTCCCCCAGGGCCCACACTCAGAGGCTCTCCACCTTAAAAGCCTTGCCTGCCAATCAAGCCGTGATCAGCCGCAGTTGTGGTGTTTGAATTGCTGCCCTCCACCAGATAGGGCCAAAACTCTCTCTGGGTGAAGCCATCTTAGGGGGATGTATTTGCCCTCCAGAACCCAGCCTCTCGTGACATCACAATATCTTATGGTAGTCAGAAATCACAGGAATCTGATCAAGCAAACCTTATGGGCTTCCAGCCATCTGCCAGCCATCTTACAGCCATCTTGGAGTTTCATCCAAAATCCGCTGATTAACTTGAGCTACGTTGACGAGAGCTGACAGACGGAGGAAGCCGAGTGAACACGTGACCTCGGTTTTTTTTTAGGCTTGGGAGAAAATTTTGCGGACGACATGGTGGCGGCATTGCCCGCTTTCACACATTCTCATTTTTTTTCTTCCCCTGAAACGATAGGCGTTACCACTGGTGCAACATCTGGGTCATTTTACGCCATCTCGTGAAAATGAATCTTTGTTTTGCATTCATAAGAGAAGGGATGCCACCGAATTGTTACACATTATTGTTTCCCGCCAGTTAATTCTTGTCATGTAACCACCCTCCCCCCACCCCCCACTCACACACACGCACGCACACACACACACACAATCACAACTAATCCTCGGCCTCACTGCAACATTGTCTCTACTGGCGCCTTTTTGAATCACAAATCCACCGAACCAACATCCTCTCTCCCCCCTTGCCTCCCCCTCCCTTGCATCATATCCATGCACTTCTGCTTCTACCAGATACGTCTCTTAATCTCTTTGAAATGAGCATTCGCAACATGTAAGAGCCTCAAAGCTGAGGAAAGTCGAGGGAAAAAAACAGACTCAAACCCCACCCACCCAAAAAACTGTCTTCCAGGTTTTATACTTATTGCTCTAAGTTTCTTTGAAAGCAGTTATGAAGAAAAAAAACAATTCCCGATCTGAAAATAGCATTTTCTGCATGGTCTGTCGGACGTCCAAATTGTCTAACAGAGAATGACGTCAATCACCGGAAAATATATTCAAAGAACCACAACTGACCGCTTCCGTTGTTGTTGTTTTTTCTCTCTCTTCGGCTCTGATACGAGAGAAATAATCCCCAAATGTTTAGAGCAGTGAAATTGGAACTAGTAGCAGAAAGGTGACTGTGAACAGAAAATATTTCGCCTTTCACAACCTTGGGTCAGCTCAGGCTGGGTCGTTTTGAATTGTTACCCTGATTTAGGCTGGCCCCCTCCATGGGCCTTCATGGTAGAGGGGTTTGTGTGTTCTGATGATCCTAGGAGCTAAATTGTCGTGGGCTTAATGCCCCTGGCCGGTTCACCCATGGTAAACAGGTCCTCGGTGAGGTACCAGACTAAGCACGGCTCAAATGGTCCCTTATGACGACTAGCATAAATGGAACCGAGTTTCTCTTGCCTGGACGCGTGTCACCGAGGCCCCTCTCTGGAGCCAGATGGCCCAAAGAGGCAACCTGGGTCCCCCTTCTCACGGGCTCACCACCCATGGGAGGGGCCAAAGGGGTCGGGTGCAATGTGAGCTTAGCTGCAGCCAAAGGCGGGGACCCTGGTGGATCCTCGGTTACAGATGCTAGCTCTTGCGACGTGTAATGTCACCTCTCTTGCAGGGAAGGATCCCGAGCTGGTGTCCAAGGAAAAGTTCCGACTAGATATCGTGGGACTAGCCTCTACCCACAGCCTGGGTTCTGGTACCAGCCCTCTCGAGAGGGGTTGGACTCTATTCCACTCTGGAGTTGCCCAAGGTGAGAGGCATAGGTCAGGTATGGGTATAGTCCGCATGCTCGCAGCCTGCATGTTCGGATTCACTCTGGTAGACGAGAGCGTTGCTTCCCTCCGCCTTGGGATGGGTGGACGGGTCCTGATCGTTGTTTGTGCATATGCACATAACAGAAGTTCAGTGGAGCTGCAGTACCCATAAGTGATTTTAAATGGATAGCGTAAAAAAGAAACATGTTTTGGATATTTCCTTTGACGTCAAACATGGCCCCCCTAAAGTGGTACGTGAAGGTGTCAACAATTAAATTTAAACATAATTTTGCAGTGATTAAATTTAAATTAATTTAAAGTACAGTTCATTTGTATTTAACTTTTTAGAACATAGAATAGACTGTAATGTTTAAAAAAAAAACATCACCTATTTGGCGGCGCTTTTTATTCGAAATTTGTGCCCGTAACATTTGAATTTAATTAAAACAAAACAAAACAAACAACGAAATTCATTTTATCTTAACTTTGTCATGATCTGTTTGGAGACCAACGGGTGGTGGTGTCAGTCCGCCGGCACCTGCACAGGTGCTGGTTGTTCCAATCAAAGTCAAAGTCAGCTTTATTGTCAAATATGCTAATATGCATGACATACAGCACAGATGAAATTAATGTCCTCTCGGACCCAGCATGCAAGGCACTAATAGTTGGCTAACGTGGCTAAAAAAGACATACAATTGACAACAGACTATACATGTAATTTCTGAATGTAAAGTGAGGTAGTGTCATATGTAAAGTGAGGTAGTGACGTATGTAAAGTGAGGTAGTGACATATATAAAGTGACGTAATGTAGTAATGCTAAAACAACAAGAAGAAAGGGTTTGAATCGGTTGAAGTGAGGTCTTGCAGAAAAAATGAGAAAGAACAAAAATCGAATTCAGGATGATAGTACAGCGTGTAGCATGTCCTCAGAGTTCGGTGAGTGTAGCAGTGGGAATGGTCAGGGTGGGCAGGGCTGGGAGGGAGTTGAGTCTCCGGACTGCCTGGTGGCAGAAACTGTCCTTGAGCCTGCTGGTCTTGGCTCGGAGACTCCGCAGTCTCCTACCCGATGGCAGCAGGCTGCAGAGGCTGTGTGAGGGGTGGGTGGGATCGCCAGCGATCCTGATGGCTCTGCGGGTGAGGCGGGTGTTGTAAATGTCCTGAAGGGGGGGAGAGAGACACCGATGATCTTCTCAGCTGTCCTCACGATGCGCTGCAGAGTCTTATGGCAGGACACGGTGATACAGCTGGTCAGGATGCTCTCGATGGTACCGCGCTAGAACGAGGTCGTGATGGGGGTCGGGGCTCCAACTCTTTTGAGCTAGCGGAGGAAGTACAGGCGCTGGTGGGATTTCTTGGCCAATGATGACGTGTTGTAGCTCCAGGACAGGTCTTCGGATATGTGCACTCCCAGGAACTTGGTGCTGCTCACTCTCTCCACTGCAGCACCGTCAATGGTTAGTGGAGCATGCTGGGGGCGCACTCTTCTAAAGTCCACAACAATCTCCTTCGTCTTCTCCACATTCAGACGGAGATTGTTGTCCTTGCACCGCGTGGCAAGGCGGCTGACCTCGTCCCTGTAGGCTGTCTCCTCATCGTTGTTGATGAGGCCCACCACAGTTATGTCATCCGCAAACTTTATGAAGAGGGTGATGATGGTGAACAGTCATGTGTGAGCAGAGTGAAGAGGAAGGGGCTGAGCACACACCCATTGGGGGCCCTGTGTTCAGCGTGATGGTGCTGGAGGTGTTGTTTCCAACTCTGACTGCCTGTGGTCTCCCCGTCAGGAAGTCCAACAGCCAGTTGCACAGGGAGGTGCTGATCCCCAGTTTGCTCAGTTTGTCGGTGAGCTGTTGGGGGATGATGGTGTTGAATGCTGAGCTGAAGTCGATGAACAGCATTCTTACGTAAGAGTCTCTGGTCTCCAGGTGGGTGAGCGCTGTGTGGAGAGCAGTGATGTCATGAGATGTGATTATCGGTCGAGCGGTTGGGCCGATATGCAAACTGGAAAGGGTCATGGTTGGGGGGAAGGGTAGCCTTGATGTGGTTCATAACTAGCCGCTCGAAGCACTTCATGAGGATGGGAGTGAGTGCGACTGGGCGGTAGTCATTGTGGCAGGTGGGGCACGACTTCTTTGGGACCGGGATGATGGAGGTGGCTTTGAGGCACGTGGGCACAACAGCCTGGCTCAGAGAGGTGTTGAAGATGTCTGTGAAGACATCTGTGAGCTCATCCGCGCAGTCTCTCAGTACACGGCCAGGAATGCCGCCGGGACCCGGGGCTTTGCGTGTTTTGGTCCCTCTGAGGGATCGCCTCACGCTGTCCAGGGACAGTGTCAGCACCTGGTTGCCAGGAGGTGGTGGGGTCTTCTGTGCTGGAGTGCTGTTGTCTGCCTCGAAGCAGGCGAAGAAGTCATTCAGTTGGTTCAGCAGAGTGGTGGAGTTCTCGCAGATCTGTGGATAGGGCTTGTAGTCTGTGATGGTCTGTATCCCATGCCACAGGTTTCTGGTGTCTCTGCTGTCTCTGAAGTGGTTGGCGATCCTCCTGGAGTGCTGTCTCTTAGCCATCCTGATGCCACGTGACAGGTTGGCCCTGGCTGTCCTCAGGCCCAGCTCATCGCCAGCTTTGTAGGCAGCGTTCCTAGCCCTAAGGAGCCTGTGGACTTCACCTGTCAGCCATGGCTTCTGGTTGGCCCGGATGGTGACAGATCTGGTGACAGTCACGTCATCCATGCACTTCCTCATGTAGGAGATAACGGAGTCTGTGTACTCTTGGAGGTCGGTGGTGTTGTAGGTGGCCGCTTGTCTGAACATTTTCCAGTCAGTGTTGGAGAAGCAGTCTTTGAGTGCCTCTGACGACCCATCAGGCCACACCCTTATCTGCTTCTTGACTGGTTTGACGACTTTGACAAGTGGCCTGTATGCGGGCATTAACATGAGAGTGGAGTGGTCCGAAACTCCTAGGTGGTGGAGGGGGTATGCTTTGTAGGCTCCTTTGTGTGTGGTGAAAACATTGTCCAGAATGTTGTTACCTCTAGTTGGAAAATTATTGTGTCCATGGAGTTGTGGAAACACGCTTTTTGGGTTGGCATGGTTGAAATCGCCAGCCAGTATAAGGAAAGAATCTGCATGGGCTGTCTGTTGCTCGCTGATGTGCTGGTAGAGTTCAGTTAATGCCGCGCTCCTGTTGTTAATTGAGCTCGGGGGGGATGTAAACTGCTACCATCAGTATGGCACTAAATTCCCCTGGCAGGTAGAATGGCCGACATTTTATGACCATAAGCTCCATCAGTGGTGAGCAGTGTTTGCATACCACCACTGCGTTGCGGCACCAGGCATCACTGATGTAAACACAGAGTCCCCTGCCGCGAGTCTTCCCCCCCTCGACGAGCACTCTGTCTGCCCGGAAGCTAGTTAGCTTGGCTAGCTGGATGGCACTGTCCGGTGTGCTGTCGTTCAGCCATGTTTCCACAAACACAAGGGCACAACACTCACCCACGGTCTTGGAAGTTGAGCGGAGAAGTCTGATATAGTCCATTTTATTGTCCAGCGAGCGTACATTGGCCAGCGTGATGGTAAGAATGGTCGGCCGGTGGGGGCTAGCCGCGAGCCTTGTGCGGATACCTCCACGCTTCCCCCTCTTCTGTTTCCTCATACAGCGCTTGTGGCGCCTCCACTCTGGGTTAGGTGCAGGAGTGGGGGTCAATGGACGAGCCGACTCCCTGAGCAATCCATACTTGCGTAGCACTTCTCTTTCAGCTGGTTTTGGTTTTAAAAATGAACTGCCGATGTCGAGCAGAACCTCACGGGAGTATGTACGCCACGGTTGTAGCGAGTTAGACGGAGACGAACATTTACACAAGTGAGACAAACATAATAAACACGAAAAAAACAATATGCCGACAGAGAGAGGAGCCGCTGCGTGTGCGTGCGCCGCCATCTTGGAAAAAAAAGTGGGAGACTGTCACATTCTGGTTGGCAACCAACGGGTAGTGCTGTCGGCCCCGCCCTCAGTTGCACAGGTGCTGGTCGTCTTCATCAGTGGCAGTTAAAAGGACATGACCATTCGGTGTCGGGTCGTGTATGTGTTTGCTGCACCCTGTCAGGTTTGTTTTATCTTGGCAGATTTTTACTCTTGGTTTTTGTTTGATACTTTGTATTTTTCTGTTCAGATGATTTTGATGTCTTGGATTCTGTTCCTGCTGACTTTATTTTAATACAATTTGTGAAATACAACCTCCTGCTCCCTCCTGCCTGCGTATTTTGGGATCCACAACCATCACCACCTTGCAAACCATGACAAACCTGCCTACAAAATTTTGCACATTTTTCTCAGCATGTCGGTATTAAAATTGCATTTTTTCTTTTTTTATATTTGAGTAAACAAAAACAGTATTTTTCTGCCATTGTTTTTCAATGAAAGATATATATTTGGCACGGGAAGGAAAACACGATCAACCGTCAGTGGGCCGAGTTTTCTGTATTGAGAGTCCATTTTTACTTCCAACACTGACACTAGAGCGCAAGTCGAGATGAGCCGAGTAATATGAGAATCAATTTGTGCTGAACTTTGCCTCTTCTACGTCACGAATCCCGACGCGTGAAAAGAGAGCCTTCCTAGGGGTGATCACAGATGCTCGTCACGTTATCCCGTCAGCCAATGAATTTTGGTGGAGTCCTCTTAAAACATTCCTTGCCGGCGAAAATGAAAGCCATTTGGATGACCTTACGAGAATAATTAGCAGGGGGATTCAACTGTACCTGGAAAATTAAACGCCTTGAAATTGCCGTGAGGAATCGTGTGGCGGTCGGGTCATTTGCATTCGCCGCAAAAGGCATGCCGCCATTGATATTCCGAGCGCCACATCTGCTTGTTTTGAGCCAATTCCAATGCTGCACGTTGTGTGAGTAATTCACTCAAGAGACGTCGGTCGTTTCTTAGCCGCGCGCCAAGTGTGTTGAAAAGTAACATGCCCATGTCGGTGCTGATCTTGTAGGTGCCATTCACTACTTTTTCCATTTCCTGGGTTATTTGGATAAAAACACTCAAATTGAGGTAGTTCACTCTCATACACATAAGTGAAAGACTGCAATGAGTTGTGCAATTTTTTTTGGATTCACATGAAACACTCCTGAAACACACTCTGTCATTCAGACTGAAATCCATTTGTGCATCATCAACTGAAATATGCATTTCAGTGATATGTGTGACAGGTCATCTTGAGTTTTTTCCCTAAGAGCCACCGCTAGTGAGTTCCATCAAAACACCCGTTAACGTCCCCCCAACACCACCCCCACACACACTCACTCCAAGTAGATGCCAGTTGTTTGCCAAGTGCACCGCAATTGAGTAAATGCTGCTACTGACGACATTGGAAAAACAAAATCCCATTATTATCGGTTCTTTAACAAACTCACATAATTTTGGTTGTTTTAACCTTGATGGAAAACATGAGGAAACAACTTTGGCATGAATAAAATATATATCTGAAAAGAAAAGGCCGAAAGGAAAATAAATTATATTTTGCTTTATATTCTTAAAGAATATATATAAATATTAAATCTTTAAACTTTTCATGTCAACAAAACAAGTCTTTTCAAGTCTCCATACAGGGAAACAGTGACAAAAATAGGATGTAGTTGTGAAACGTGTCGTTTCTTCTGATGGAAAGCTCGGAAGCCAACATCTCTGTCACGTTAATCGATTTCTACTCACGATGGAGGAGGAGGCGCATGGAAAGCATTTTTGCTAGCGCGGCAGCGGCATGTACGGGTCCGTTACCCCTGAAAATTGCTGTTGACACTACCCACCAGGGATGTGTGAAGCCACGTTAGTACCTACTGACCCGAAGCAATTGGTCGTGGAGGCGGCAATGGGCGGGAGGGTCATGGGGGGGAACGTTTTCGCCACGGTGGTTCGAGTTCCTCCCGGTTTGTGCCAATACACCTGTGTATCATATAGCAGCGGCGACTCTGATGAGATTCCCTTCTTCTTGACAAGCTTCCAAAAAGTAGATCAGACAAAGCAGCCCGCCATGACTGTCCAGAAAGAGCATTTCACGGTGGTTCACTTGTAGTTGAAGGTCTCTTTGGGTCGCTCCTGCACCAATCAATACAGCTTTAGTACCGTGATATATTGACTCAAGCTTTTCAAAGAATGGAAATCCAATGGCTTGATCACGCCGCGTTCATACTTTGCATGCCGAAATTGGATTTTACAAGTAAATGGCCGCTTTCAATGCCCCATGCCTTTGACATTTTTGAAGAAATACGTCAATTCTAAAACAAGATCAAAAAGTGCTCGACCCGGCCTTGCATGGTATGTGTCTGCTTTGCAATTTTTATTGTAGGAAAAGTCATTCAAAGACAAAAAAACAATATGCTGGTATTCATTATTAACATCCGCACACTTTTTTTTGAATGCTCCCGACACCAAAGCTAACGATATATGATAAAACATGGCGGGTAAATCTGCCCTCTTTTTCTTCATTTTGATCAAGCTGCGCCACTTGCACCTTTTTTTAAGACAAAACCGCCAGGATGCTGGATGGAGACAGCGAAAAAAAAGTCGGTTGCACACAATTAAATTGTGAAGCTAACACATTCTTTGTTACATAACAGGCTGTAGCAACAGATCACATTTGATGTTTGTCATGAACCGTTTTGAATTTTACGGTTGATTGATGAAGCATATTTGAGTGTGCCTGGCTTGTTAAAAAAACATCTCCTAAACCGCCTTAGAAAAATATTCTGACAGCTTTCAGCTAGTATTGCGAGCCACTAACGCGGTCGCCACAAGTGGACCAAGTCGTACACCCACATATTTTTGTTGCTTCCCATCAAAATGGAGACAGCCTTGTCACGTCCGCTTGAGGAGTGGTGACAATACTCGAGGGACGACGGAAGGTAGTAAGGATCGGATCCGTAATACACGGTGGAGACAGTGATTCCAATAAAAAGTCTTTACTGAGACACATCAAACATAACAGAAAGTCAAGAACAAGGAAGGAGGGCAACGGCAAACAGACCTGCGTGCGGAAGGGTGACGGGGGACTTCCAGGAATACACCGACAACGACAGAACGGTAAGTGAGGCTTTTATGGCCAGAAGGCACAATCAAGCAAATGGGGAACAGGTGCGTGATTCAGGTGAGCCGGGAGGGGAGGGGCCCGCTTAAGGAGCAGAGGAGGAAGAGACAGGAGGGGAGGGGCTCGCTCCTGGCGACAACGAGGATGTGACAAGCCTATGTCGTCAACGGGGGCTTGAATTCATCCCTCGGCTGACATGTTTGAATTTATTGTGCTTCAATGACTGGAGGTCACTAATCAGTTATCTTGTTGAACCTTGGCTCACAATGTGTCATGCTGTTAATAAAATTTATTCATTAGATCATTCAACATTTTTTATAAGGGGGTCGTGGGGGTATTTAATGGGCGTGTCCTCGGCCCAGTGCCTCGCAGCCGGAAGCGGCTGTTATCTGACTAATTGGCCAACATATGCAAATGTCATCTCTGGTTGTGAGGAACATCATTTTCAGAGCGGGTGGGGTGGCATTTGCAAACAGCCTCTCCAGCATGAGTGACATTCGGATGAGCCGTTCAGCTGCGCGGCCTTTCGTGCTGATTGTGCATGATGGAAAGTGCCCCTCCACCCCCTTCCTGGAAGGCATATAGATCGGCTGCAATACTCCAACGGTGGCGTGAATGAATGATCATTGGATGACACCTGAATCGCTGTTTCCGCTTATACTCGATTTCATGAAGTGCAAGTTTGCGATGCTGAGCATCGAGAATCTTCATCGAGAATCTTCACGCGTCTACGGCACAAAGTTTCATCCACAAATAATATCCGAAAATGATTATACATGAGTCAGTCTGGAGTGGGTGGGGTTGAAATGGATTGTTTTCCCCGACATACCAGATGAGACACTCAATGAGTTTTTAACAATGGGAATTTCTGAATAAATGTCTGCCCGCAGTGTTTGCTGCTAATGGGCTGTTTGGAGTTGGACCAGACCGTTGCTGTCGCAGTGGCAGTGAGGCGGGTTGCTGTGGTGAACTGTTTTGAAGGACCGAGATGCAGTGAAGCACAGTTACAACACAGAACGAAACAGATATGCTTTATATACAGTATATATATGAAGCATATCTGTTTAGTTCTGTGTTTTATATATATATATATATATATATATATATATAATCCTCATCTCACCCACCATGGGTGGTTTCTGTCCCCCATTTTTTAATTTTTTTTTTTTAGCTTGCGTCCCCTACCAGAGGCCAGGAAGCTTGAGGGTTCTGCGCAGTATCCGTGCTGTTCCTAGCAGTGCACTTTTTTGGACCGAGATATCTGATGTTGTTCCCGGGATCTGTTGATAGCACTCGTCTAGTTTGGGGGTCACTGCCCCGAATGCTCCGACCACCACAGGCACGACCGTCACCTTTACCTTCCAGGCTCTCTCCAGCTCCTCTCTGAGCCCTTGGTATTTCTCGATTTTCTCATGTTCCTTCTTTCTGATGTTTCCATTACTCGGGACCGCTACATCCACGACAATGGCTTTCCTTTGCCCTTTATCTATGACCACGATATATGGTTGGTTGGCCATTACCATCTTGTCAGTCTGTATCTGGAAGTCCCACAGGATCTTTGCTCGGTCATTCTCTACAACCGAGGGAGGTGTTTCCCATATTGACCTTGGGGTTTCCAGTCCATACTCCGCACAGATGTTTCGGTAGCCTATGCCAGCCACCTGATTATGGCGCTCCATGTCGGCTTTCCCTGCCAGCATCCAACACCCTGCAGTTATGTGTTGGATTGTCTCAGGTGTCTCTTTGCACAACCTACACCTTGGGTCTTGCCTGGTGTGGTATATCCGTGCCTCTATGGCTCTGGTGTTCAGGGCCTGCTCTTGAGCAGCCCGGATGAGTGCCTCTGTGCTGTCCTTTAGGCCAGCCCTCTCTAGCCACTGATAGGACTTCTTGAGATCAGCCACTTCTGCTATTGTTCGGTGGTACATCCCGTGTAGGGGCTTTTCCTCCCGTGATTGTCCCTCTTCCAGCATCTCATCCTCTGTTCCCCATTGTATGAGACATTCTCAGAGTACTTCATCCGTTGGAGCCTTCTCTTTGATGTATTCATTGAGCTTGGATGTTTCATCCTGGACAGTGGCTCTCACACTCACTAGTCCCCGGCCTCCTTCCTTATGGCTTGTGTACAGTTTCAGGGTGCTGGACTTGGGATGGAACACTTCATGCATCGTGAGGAGTTTTCGGGTCTTAACATCTGTGGTCTGAATCTCTTCCGTTGGCCACCTTATTATTCCTGCAGGGTATCTGATCACTGGCAGGGCATAGCTGTTTATTGCCTGGGTCTTGTTCTTGCCATTGAGCTGGCTTCTCAGTACTTGCCACACCCGCAGTAGGTATTTGGTCAGGGCCGTTTTCCTTCCGACTACATTTCTCCAGCCCGAATGACATCCCGATGTCACTGCTGTAGATCTAGGTTGCGTGGATCAGGGAGTCTATGTCCCTTTCGCTCTTAGCATACAGCTTTATGTCATCCATGTAGAGGAGGTGACTGATCTTAGCTCCATTTCTGAGGCGGTATCCATAGCCTGTCTTGTTGTTCAGTTGGAAGGAACTGCACCCTTTGAGGAATCCTTCATAATCAGGATTGTTCACCCTTTGGTTAGCCATCCTGGGTGAGTCCCATCCATCAGCAACTGGTTCATTTGTGCTGCTAGGCGCTAGTGGAGTGCTGTGAGTTTCTTTAGCCAGTAGGTGTGGACCATATCCGGGCCTGGTGCCGTCCAGTTTTTCATACCTGAGACTCTTTTTTGTATGTCTGCCGCTGTGATGGTAACTGGGGTCTGTTCAAGGAGGTTGCTGTGCTCCTCTTTCAGAGTCACCAGCCATTGTGCACTGCTGTTATGTGCGACCTCCTTCTCCCATATGCCTTTCCAATATCTTTCAGTTTGGAGGGTCTGCTCTGCTGTTAGAGCCCGGCCACTGAGCGTACACTTTCGCAGGTTGTGTTGCGAACAGCCTGTTTATTCTTCTGGCCTCATTCTCTTTCGTGTACCTCTTTAGGCGAGTGGACAAGGCCTGGAGCCCTTGTTTGGCAGTTTTGAGTGCCTCATGTATGGTTATCTGCATGTACCTCTTGGGTATTGGCCTTTTATTCACACCTCTCTGGGTCTCCGTCAACTGACTCACATCTTTCCGAGCCGCCTTGATCTTAGCCTCCATCTTTTCCATGGTGGGTAACAAATCTCGTGGCTTTCACGGTTGTTCTTGTAGCCAAGCATCTCTAGGATCACTGATGCTGAAGCCAAGCTCATTGGTTTCCGTGATCGTTCCGGTCGAGGTCGCTCTCAGTGCTGCATTCACAGTTTCCATGAGACTTTCAGGTGGTACTTCACATAGCCGTTGTAATCGGTTTCTTGGTTGCCCAGTTTTCATTCTTGCCATGATCTTATTTCTCAGGTCAGTGACTGCTTCGCTCTGCATTTCATTCATTGGGGCTGGCTTCCCAATCTCATCATTCATTGGGGCTTGCCTCCCATTCTCTGGCCTAAACTCTTCCTCTGATGTTGCAGCCTGGGGCCCTTCACCTTGGAATTTGTGTTGTACCTCATCAATCTCAAGTTGTGATAGCAATTGCCGTTTGTGGATATTGGAACACTGAGCTACTAGTTGTTTCGTGGTCAACCGTGACTGTGGGTTTCGAAGTAACCATTCAGCCCCCATTCTCCGCATATAACCCCCCTGACTAGGGTTGCTTGAGTAGTAGCATTCCAACAGAGCCATGTTATCGCATTTCGTCCATCTCCACTTTGTTCCAGTAGCCCATTCTTCATCAAAGTGCTCTGGTTCCCCAGCACCTGACGCAGACCTTGTTTGGCCGGGCGACGTCTGAGCCGGCATGTCATTCGATTTATTTTCTCTCATCATTGTATGAGGTAGGCATTAGCGTGAAGGGTCTTGCCCAAGGACCCACACTGGATGATGTTTTGTGTTCATTTTTCTCTGCCTCAAGTGGGATTCGAACCCATATGCCAAACTGCTGCCTTATCAGCTGAGCTATCCAGCCGCCGAATATATATATATATGTACAGTCGCAGCAGCAGCTTTGGTTCGCGGAAATCTTTTAATAGCTTCTGAGGAACACGAGGCTTTCGGCCAAAGAATTTGGGACTCATGAGTGTATCAGCATCCTGCTGTAAAAGCAGAAATTCATTCAGTGCTTCATAGCACGCAAATCAAAATCTGGCCAAAGAAATAAAACGTCTAGGTTGGGTAGACGATTTTGCTGAGCTGTTGCCTATCTCATCCGTGACTGGAATCCAAGCTTTTGTTGAACGTAGATCTGAGCGAAGAGGTGACCGTCAGTGAGTTTCGGATGCCCCAATCAAAACCGCTTGTGTTCATTCTATTGGGAAATAACCTCTTGTGGGCCTCACGCGATTCATGAAAATGTCACGGTCCGAAGAAAAACGATTCACGGCGGTTGAGAGCTCGTGACTTTTGGTCCTGCGAATGATTTGGATGATTATATATATATATATATATATACCACCCGTACTTATGACCACGACCGCCAGACCCTATTTTTCTTATTTTAATTCAACGCCTGTGTTGAGTGTGCGTGTGTCAATGTGTGTGTGAGGCAAAGACACGATTGAGGAAATTTCATGATTGATATCACCTGCGAAACGAGCTGATCATGTGATACCCGGAAATTGTGAAGCCTTTTTAAGCGCATGCGCAAAATAAAATGTTTGTCGAGTTCCCAGACCTACGATTGACACTGCTGTGCATCATTTCTCTCGTAAGTGCTTTCAATCGCTACAAAAGATACCATTTTGGTTACTGTTAAAACGCTAAGACTGCTGCCAGAATGACTAGCGCAACAGGTTATGGGCCCAGTACCACAGGCCAAAGATGGTTTAGACCAGGGGTCGGGAACCTATGTCTCGCGAGCCATATATGGCTCTTTTGATGATTGCATATGGCTCGCCGATAAAACTATATACATATTCTCGTTTTTTTCTCCGTTGATTTCCCGTTGGGGCTGCAGTTGGCGGAAAGCGCAATTTTGATTGGATGACACTGGCCGTCAGTCGAAACAGGTAAACGCCCCTTTAAATGAGCCCCACGAGTGCACTTCAGCTTGAATTCACCGAAGGATTCATTAGCCTTTGAGGAGAGAAAATGTTCGGATTCGAATTTGCAATGAAACAACACCATCGATGAAACAGTCGAATGTCAGTGACATTTTAACAAGCCCGTGTTAACGTTAGCATCAACATACTGCTGCGAGAAGTAGATTGCAGATAGCAAGTGTAGAAGCTTATGAGCCGTGCGCAGGCTAGCTAGCAGTAACTCCGCCTCCGGACCGGCAAGTTGAATTTCATTCCGATCGTTTGCCTGGATTTTTACTCATCACGAGGAACGGAAAAACATTCATGTTAACGGTGAGTACTATCACAAAGTTAGTTTAAATAATCCATTCTGATATTTTGTTGAAAAGTCCGTCCGTGTGTGTATGCGCGCCCGTGTGTGTGTGTGTGTGTGTGTGTGTGTGTGTGTGTGTGTGTGTGTGTGTGTGTGTGTGTGTGTGTAGGCGCGCGCGTGTGTGTGTGTGCGCGCGCATGGCTCTCGCTGAAGAACATTTCTAAATATTTTACTTTTATGGCTCTCTTAGTCAAAAAGGTTCCCGACCCCTGGTTTAGACCTTTGTTCGATGGCGATGAGAAAAACTCAGAGCTCTGGGAGACGATGGAGTTGGAGTTGGGAGGCCTCAGAGACGTTATTTTGGGCGTCCCGAACATTGAGGAAGACAGCGAAGAAGCTCTCGCCGAAGACAAGGCGAAGAATGGAGAGGCATATGCAGAGTTGGTGCAATGTCTGGACAATAAGAGCCTATTGCTGGTCATGAGAGACGCAAAACGTGACGGGAGAAGAGCACTGGAGATTCTGCGTGAGCATTATGCGGGAAAGGACAAACTACGGGTGGTGTGTTTGTATTGCGAACTTTCCTCACTCCGAAAAGGCAGCTATGAGACAGTCACAGACTACGTATTCCGGGCAGAGACTGTATTCACCTCATTAAGAAGAGCAGAAGAGCACATTTGCGACGGACTTCAGATAGCCATGGTGCTAAAAGGGCTTCCTGACTCTTACAAACCGTTCGTTGTGCACGTCACCCAATCTAACGACAGAATGACTTTCGGCGAATTCAAAACTAAGCTAAGAAGTTTTGAGAATACCGAAAAAAATGGAAAAGGTGACCAGAGTGCCAACGAAGATAATGTAATGAAAACCAGCGGGACTATAAACCCGCATGGGATAGGGAGAGGAAGGAAAAAGAACCTGGCTGATATCGAGTTCTACACCTGCGGTAAGAGAGGGCACATGGCCAGGACATGTCCTCGCACTTCCCAGCCGAGAAGAGAGGAAAGAAGGTGGGACATGCCACATCAAGGCTGACGCGGTCGAGGATGAGGGCGCGACGTCGTGAAGGGAGCTGCTGACGAGATTGAGTCAGAGCACACATTCTTCTTCGATCTAAATGACCATCCGACAAGTGGAAACAAGAAAGGCTTTATGGTTGACAGTGGCGCCACAAAGTTCAAAACAAGAGCTTCAAACCCGAGGACCACATCATTGAGCTCGCAGACGGAACCAAGGTGAGCGGAATGACAAAGATGAGAGGCGAGGCTGAGGTCTACTTGCTGGACAGCGAGGGACGACACGTGAAGACGAGACTCAAGCAAGCACTCTACATCCCAGCATTTCCGCAGAACATCTTCTCCATCAAAGCAGCAACAGCAAGTGGAGCAGAGGTCCGCTTCAAAGACGGTGATGACTGGTTAGTCCACAGGGATGGGACAAAACTCAAAATGGAGGTATTTGGTAGAATGTATTACCTAAACACAATAGAAGAGAAAAATGTCGATGAAGCATATGGTTGTTATGATATCCAAACTTGGCACAAAATACTGGGTCATTGTAACTACGAAGATGTTAAATTAGAAAAAGTGGTTAAAGGACTGTCTATTAGAGAGAAACACGAGCCAAATCAAAACTGTGAAATATGCACACAGGTCAAGCTGACACAGAGCAGGAACAGACATGCAGATGCTAAAGCTGCAACTGTTCTACAGCTAGTGCACACAGACCTGTGCGGTCCTATAGAACCGACAGATAAGAATGGCTACAGGTACTCAATAGCATTCACTGATGACCACAGTGGGATGATTTCTCCATATTTTATTAAGGCAAAGGCTTACACGACAAAGGCTACAGAAAAATTCATAGCCGATGTAGCCCCATATGGAAAAGTAAAATGCATCCGATCCGACAACGGCACAGAGTTTACTGGGTAAGAGTTTCAATCTTTACTAAGAAAGAATGGGATAAGGCATGAGACGAGTGCACCCTACTCGCCCCATCAGAACGGTACTGCCGATAGAGGTTGGCGAACACTATTTGAGATGTCTAGATGCATGCTGTTGGAAAGTAACCTTCCCAAGCAACTATAGACATATGCTGTACAAACGGCCGCTCCAATTCGCAACAGATGCTACAATAAGCGGCTACAGCAGACACCTTACCAGGCTTTTACAGGAAAGGTACCCAACTTTTCTAACATGCAAATATTGTTTGCCACCGTTTGTTACGTGTATAAACAGGACAAAAAGAAGTTAGATTCCAGATGCGAGAAGGGGATTTTCGTAGGCAATGATAAGTATAGTCCTGCCTATAATGTGTACTACCCGAGACAAGGAAAGTCCTGAAACATAGACTGATGAATTTTTTAACGAAAAACAACACAGATGGTCAAACTCAAACGGGTTGTGACTTGTGGGACGATATTCAGAGTTATAGTAAAGTACCCCAAAAGGAATTCAAACCGAGTCAAGATCAACTTGAGAAAAGCAAAGAACCGAGTGCTGAAGAGACAGTATAAACAGGCAATATTCCGACTGAATAGGGGAGGAGGTTTCCTAAAAGACAAAAAAGGGCTCCAGAATATTTGAAAGAGTACATATGTAAAACTAAGTGTGTTGATGACAAAGCCGAAAATATTGACTATTTCTACAAAGTAACTTATGTCTGTGTAAGCTCTCAGCCTGTACTTTTTGAAGGTGTCGGACGTGAAGACTGCATATCTCCATGCCCCAATGGACTGTGAATTATATGTGGAGCAACCCAAAGGTTTTGAGATCACGTCACAAACAGGAGAACGTTTGGTATGTAAGCTCAACAAATCACTGTATGGCTTAAAGCAGTCAGGGCGTAACTGGAAAATGTTACTAAACAATCACCTCATAAAGAATGGTTTTATACAAAATGATGCTGATCATTGTGTTTACTGCAGAGAATCCGAAAATGAAAAGGTCATTTTGTTAGTATGGGTGAATGACTTAATCATCGCGACGAGTAACGATACCCTACTCAGTGAAGTAAAAGAAATGCTAAAAAGAAGGTTTAAAATGAAATATATGGGTCCACTTAGACACTTCCTAGGTATCGATTTTAAACAAAGTAAAGGAGAGATCAAAATAACTCAAAAGAAACACATTGTGAGAATGTTGAGAACATTTGGAATGGCTGAGTGCAAAGTAAGAAGCACCCCTTTTGAACAGAAATTGGACTTTAACAGTGAGGGTGAAATCGTCAACTCATCAGGGTACCACATGTACCAGATGACCTGATTTAAGCTGGGTTGTTAGCAAACTCTCACAACACCTAACTGAACCAAAACAGCAGCATTGGACTGCATTTAAACATTTACTAAACTATTTAAAAGGTACAACAGATCAAGAGCTTAATTTCCGAAAATTTGAAGGGAAGTTAAGACTAGAAGGATATAGTGATGCTGATTGGGCTGCCGATATACATGACAGGAGGAGCACAACCGGATATTGTTTTAGCCTAACTAAGGAAGGTCCAGCTATATCATGGAAAGGTAGAAAACAGCCAACTGTGGCATTATCAACCTGTGAAGCTGAGTATATGGCACTGGCGGCCACGAATCAAGAAAGCATGTACCTTGTCCAATTATTAAAAGGGATAGAC
The DNA here is from genome assembly GCF_051943395.1 of Hippocampus bargibanti. Classification (NCBI taxonomy): domain Eukaryota; kingdom Metazoa; phylum Chordata; class Actinopteri; order Syngnathiformes; family Syngnathidae; genus Hippocampus; species Hippocampus bargibanti. The sequence continues at coordinate 16,535,608 of NC_142745.1, forward strand.
AGCAGTAACCGCCACGTACCAGTAAAAATATATGAGGACAATCAGGGGGCAATAGCCTTGTCCAAAAACCGTGTGGAGGCAATGAAGTAAACACGTAGATATCAAATATCACTTTGTACGGTCTGCGCACACTGAGGGGAAAATATTTATAAAATATTGTCCGACAGAAAACATGGTTGCAGAATATTTTTACTTAGGCGGTAACAAAAGTGAAACTTGAAAGATTCAAGAGATATTTGTTTGAAGAAATGTGAATATTTTGAAGCTTGCAGTGTTGCAAATATATAGGATGTTTTTATTTTTACAACAATATATTTCTTGTTCCGATATTTTTCGTGTTTTTTCTCTTTGTTTGCTGCATGAAATTGTAAACATGTCTTTGAGTGGGAGTGTTGAGTGTGCGTGTGTCAATGTGTGTGTGAGGCAAAGACACGATTGAGGAAATTTCATGATTGATATCACCTGCGAAACAAGCTGATCATGTGATACCTGGAAACTGTGAAGCCTTTTTAAGCGCATGCGCAGAATAAAATGTTTGTCGAGTTCCCAGACCAATGATTGACACTGTGCATCATTTCGTAAGTACATTCAGTCGCTACAAACGTTGCCATTTTGGTTACTGTTAAAATGCTAAGACTGCTGCCAGAATGACTAGCGCAACAGCCTGGCACCACAACGCGTTAGCAGCCCGTCAACGCGTACAATAATTATGTATGTATGTATGTATGTATGTATGTATGTATGTATGTATGTATGTATGTGTGTGTGTGTGTGCGTGTGCGTGTGCGTGCGCGTGTGCGTGTGTGTGTGCGTGTGTGTGTGTGTGTGTGTGTGTGTGTGTGCAGTTGTATCCACTGGCAATGATCTATAAAGATTAAAATAGAATCCCTTGGAAAAAAACTTTTATTTGCCTGCCATTCCTCATGGTTCCCGGTCACATTGGCCCAACCTGACCGTTTGCGTCAATCTCGTGGCTTCCAATCTCGGCTTCCATGACAATCTGGATGGGCCATAGCGTCACAGCGACCGACAAGCATCGCTGCTATTGACCTTCATGGCTGAGCGCTAACCAGCTCAAGAAGAAGAAGCATCATCAGCAGCAGCAGGTGTTACTTTTTAGAATGGAGGAGGGAAGACTCTCATCACTCTTTTACTGGGTACTTTGCCTCCCCCTACACACCTCTGTTTGGCGTTACAGTTCTACAGGATCACTAAATATATGAACTAGCCAGTGACGTGAGGTGAGGTTCATGGCTGGTGAGGCACCGACGTCATCATAGTCAGATTTACAAACATATGAACTCTACAGAGTAGCTTATTCACCATTTGATTGGCAACAGTTAACGTGTTTTGTTTAAAATGTCATGTCAGCATTCTTTATATATACAAACTGTAGCATAGAAAAAAATAATTAAAAAAACGTTATTATTGTGTTACCTTTACTTGTAAATGAAATCCATGCACCGCTCCTTCTGAAGAAAGGCATCGATAACTTCTTTGTAGAAGCCTTCCTTATCTTTCTTCAGTTTTAAAAGTCTCTTTGTCTCAATGGAGATCACTGCCAGTGAAGAAAGTTACTCTACAGAGTAGCTTATTCACCATTTGATTGGCAACAGTTAACGTGTTTTGTTTAAAATGTCATGTCAGCATTATTTATATATACAAACTGTAGCATAGAAAAAATAATTTTAAAAAACGTTCTTATCGTGTTGCCTTTACTTCTAAATGAAATCCATCCTTTTTAATGTCATTTCTAATGACATCACCAACTGCTTCAATTAAATCGTTCTGTATTCTGTTTGACAGGCCAGAAAATACAGTGGATGTCTCCAAATGTCTCGCTAGCCTGTCATCTTTCTCAGTGAAAGCATGTAATAGTTCAACATAGTTGCCACGATTAGCAGGGCCTTTACTTTCATCAATTCCACGAAATGCCAGCTGTTGTTTGGCAAGGAAGCAGGTGGCATTGATGAGATCTTTTAAAATCTCCCAGTTCTCCTTTACCTTAGCATTGTGAATGCTGATGTTGAGTCTTCGCTGTTCATCCAAAACCAAGTCGATCCTGGACATCCCAAATGTTTTTAGCGCGATTTGGATGTGCGCGGTGGACCGCTCATGTTTGATGAGGCTCCATTGTACATTTTTTAGGTCGCAATATCCCATTTGAGTCCAGAGATTGTCATAAGTTGAGAACAGAAGGCAGGAAAAGCAGAAAAGGCGGTTTCTTGCTGGACATCCCCACAGCCAGCCTTTTCGAGTGTACCAGTCTGTCTGAAAAGAGCGAGTATTCTGTCCCGTTGTCTGAAGCAAACCTTTTAGCTCCGGTGTTGGTCTTCCTTTAATTATTATCGCCTGCTTCGATTGAAAGTCCAGTTTAGAAAATTCTTTCAATTTATATATGTAATCCTCCATTCTGAAAATGGGGCTAAGCAACACGAAAAAATGACTGGAGGGTTGCACTTTACTTGCTGACTGTTTACTGTAGCTTGCTGTCCCTAATTCTATTATTCTGCAGCCGTGGAGTCGCAAGTATCTCTGGAATCACAAGCGCCCCCTGTCATGAGGCGGGAGAACTGTGTGCCTCACCTATGCACAGAGTTTTGATAAAAATAAAACAAAATAAACACTGTAGTACAGTGTTTATAATGTAGAGTGACTGTACATTATATACACCAGCTAAACTGTAGAAATTTAGTTCATGTACTAAACGTGTTTGAACGCTTTAACAGCGATATGCAGAAGGAGAGCAATGCGGTCTCACTGCAGAGCAAGCCAGCACAGTTAGTGATTGCGCAATCCATGTTGAGGTTCAGCCGGCTGCTGCCTCACCGCTCGTCTCTACTTAGTATTTGAACGGTAAATGTGAAAATTCAGCGATTTTTAAAAAAAATCCAAAAACGGTGAAGTTAAATGGACAAGAACTTTAAAGTACAAATCACTAAATACAGTAAAGTCTCGTTATATCGATATTCAAGGGAGTCCGAAAAAATATCGATATAACCGGGACTATCGATATATCCGATCCTGTGCCGAACTGCATTAAACAAAAGCCGCCAAAAGAGGGCAGCCAAGCGCCATATAAGAAACGGAGCTGGCCATTAGCTCCCTTTTTTTGGGAGATGTTCCCCCAATGTTGCCTCAAAATGGCACATATAATTCTTTAATGATTGTAAACATGTATGCTTTAATCTTCAGAACTACTGTGTATTTGAAACATATTCATAACTGGATGTGTAACAAGAAAGCATATTATCCGAATCTGAAGCCATTGTTTGGATTCACAAGCAATGCAAGACGTCTTGGCGTGAAGTCATTTTTATTTGCATTTGAATAAAAAGTGACATCGGCTGTCCTGTAATACACAGTATAGAATGTTAATAATTTTCAAAATCATCGCGCTTCAGCAGACAAAACAAGAAACATTGTTGCAAAAAACGATTGCATTCATATACAGTACAGTGGGCATGTACATAACACAACAGGGAAACTGCAACGCTTACATCTTACTGTATTATGTATACAATTTAAAAAAGTCATCAATCTTCTTCTGCTTCCCATTTTTACCTTTTAACACAAACACTTCAATCTCGTCTGCTACACACGAGCTAGCGTCTGAAAATGAAAATGGCTCTGCTACACGGGTGCTGGGCACGTAACCAAGTCACCTGACCAAGTCGACCAATGGCGCGACTGATGGCGTGACACGTAACCAAGACACGTGACCAAGTTGACCAATGGCGCGACCGATGGCGTGTCACGTGACAAAGTCACACGGCCAAGTCGACCAATAGCGCGACCGATGGCGGCTCATGTGACCAAGTCGACCAATGGCGCGACCGATGGCGGCTCACGTAACAAGACACGTGACCAAGTTGACCAATGGCGCAACGGATATATCGATATAAACAACAAAAATGGCCGGCGGGGGATGAAAAGGAGCACCGTAATAACCGGATTATCGTAATAACCGGGTATCGTACTAAACGGTACTAATTATACATAAAAAGACTAGAAATGTGCAAGGGAAATGAAAATAGTATCGTAATAAGCGGTACTATCGATATAACCGATATCGATATAACGAGACTTTACTGTACATATAACTGTTTAATTTATTTTTTCATTTGATATTTCCATGACAGGTTTCCATGACAGGTGAGGCACTGCCTCACCTGCCTCCCCTGACTGCACGTCACTGGAACGAGCCATCAAAACTGGGTTGATTGAAGTCCAACGTATACTCTGAGTGTGTGTATGCGCACGCATGGGTGTGTGTATGCGTGCACGCATGTATGTGTGTGTATGTTTGTACCCTTTTGGCAGCACTAAATCGTCTTAATGGACAGAATTAGAGCGGTTCAAATCCTAGTGGGAGATTATGAACGCAACTGTGTGAAATAAAAGCGAAATGAATGCGCTTCGGTGTGAATGGGGAGTATGGGGGTGAAGAGCAGGAGCGTTGGGATGAGAGAGAGAGAGAGAGAGAGAGAGAGAGAGAGAGAGAGAGAGAGAGAGAGGGAGAGGGAGATAGAGAGAGAGAGAGAGAGAGAGAGAGAGAGAGAGAGAGAGAGAGAGAGAGAGAGAGAGAGAGAGAGAGAGAGAGAGAGAGAGAGAGAGAGAGAGAGAGAGAGAGAGAGAGAGAGAGAGCAGCACGTCCATCCCCACCAACCTCTCCTCCCGTTGTCACTGCTGCTCCGCTCGCCTCAGCCGCCTTTTGTCTGAATCGGACTCACACTGTGGAGTAAAACAAGCCAGAACAGCTTTCTTTTGGACCCCCCCAGTCCCCGTAATTCCCGTCCCCCCCGCCCTTTCCTTATTTTTACCTCCTTCCCTTACACACGGGCGACACCTTGCATGCTTGCATCCACGCGCAACTTGCGCGCGAGCCTTCTCCATCGACGCCTGCATTTGGACTTGCATCATGACTACTAGTTGGATTTCGGGGGCACCTCTGAGCCGCGTACGTCTGGAATGCTGGGCACCGCATGGCCGCGTCATCCCGGGGAGCATGTAAACGCCAGTGGAGTTTGGGATTTAACGCAACGAAGGAGCAATGATGCGCGTCTTATCACTGTGTTTGCTCGTGTGCGCGCACCTGGATTTAGCCATGGGTAAGCGACCGACTAGACACCAACCCCCTCGTATACCTCACCCCACCTGCTCTTCCAACACCTATGCTTGCGTTAAAAAATGCAACATAAATAAATAAAACGCAAGGCGCACAAAAGCTCAACTGTGCTGTGTTACAGCGGATGGGGTGGAGGTCAACTTTTTCCGACTCTGTCGCAGATGCACTTCGAAAATTAAAAAAAAAATGCATCATAACCTTCGGGGGTGTGGGTAGTGTGCGTGTCTGTGGTGGTGGTGGTGGTGGTGGTGGTGGGGTGGGGGGTGTATGCAGCTGCTGTGCCGAAATAACAAAATGATGAATTTGCTTGGTGCTCAGCAGCGGTGTGGCGCTATGCACCTCTCTGTCAACTTCCGCTATCACGCCTCGCGTGCATGGCAGCGATGAATGGATTTGCGTTGGGGCATATGGAATATTTTTTTTTTTGGGGGGGAAGGGGGGGGGGGGGGGGTTAGATTATACAGCGGTACCTGAGATCGATTGCACGATTGAAATGAGCATTAAGAAATAGCTAAAAATGTGAGTCCCCCACCCCCAACCCGTCCCCATCCCAAGTCAGACTTCTCATTCACTCTCATCTGGCTCGCCATTTTTCACCACATATAAACTTCCTGTGAAAACGCAAACGCTACTCAGTCCTGCCACTTCCTTCCCTGACACGATGACATGAAGAGCATTGACCTTTTGAGCCCCTGGAGGTTGTGTAAATGACAGCACGTGCACAGTGTGTGGGTGTGTGTGTGTGTTAGGGGGGGGGGGTCAAACAAGTGGTTGCACGATTAGAAGGGAAAAAAGCTGCACCGGTGAACGGCTTACCGGGGATGAATCGTGTTCGGGTGAGGGCGAAGCGCGGACAAAACACAGAAAAAAACTGAGGGTGGACCAGTACGTGTGCGTGTGTGTGTGTGTGTGTATGTGTGTGTGTGTGTGTGTGCGTGTGTGTGCGTGCGCGTGTTTGTGTGGTTATGAGTATGAGGATTTTTGTGTGTCTGTTAACCATGTCATAGCGTCACACTTGCAGTGCCAAGCCACCTCGCTTGCTTGGCTATATTTTTTATGCTTCCCTAGGATTGATTGATTAACCAATTAACTATTTATTTATTTATTTGTTTAGAAGACCTGTTCATGCATACATATGTTGTACATCTCTCCGAGAGAGATAGTGTGGACCCCACCAGAACACCGAATAGTAAAGCTAAGACTAGACTTTAGTGGAAAGATACAAAGGTTCCTTTTGTCGGCAAGAAATCGGAACCTTGTGAGAATAATGTAGCAGTTGAGGAAGGAGAACACACGATTGTCTGGAGTATGTCTTTATTCCAACTGAAATTCACCAGGGACGCGGAGTGGCTGACCGAGTACTAATCCTGCCGGAGCGGCCTTAAGGTCTTCTTCTGGGGACGAACGTAACCCGAGCAGGACGGCGCCAAACCGGCGCCAAACCGCTGATGGAAAAAGCAGATGGCTTTCCCGCGCCGCTTCTGCGATCCCACTGCGGCCACGACGGTCGGATTTATGGTCGATGCCACTTCACCGAGGGGTTCGGCGGTCACGCTGTGCACGGCGAACCACTGTGTCGCCAGAAGCACTCGATCCGCTTCTTCAGCCAAACGTTGATAGTCGCCGGTCGCTAAGCACGTTGAGTTAGCAAGCGCGGCGCGCTCTGACGCTGGTAGCTGACGGAGGAATAGATGGGGGAAAAGGAATCCGGCCTCATCCGAACTTAAGAGCGACAGCATATTGTCCATGAGATCCACTGCTCTTCCGTCACTGAGTCCGGAAAGTGAGAGAAGTCTGTCTGCTCTCTTAGAGGGTGATAGCGTGAACCGTGAGCAACAGTTGTTTGAGCGCGTTGTACTTCCCGCATCGTGGAGGTGCACGCAAGAGAGGCAATACACGACGAGTAGTCCGTTCGTTGAGAGACGCCACGACCAGATAATATTTCGGCTCATCTGTCGTGATGCCTCGTAGGTGGAAAAGCGCTTCCATATGTTGGACCCACGAAGCCGGGTCGCTATTCCAGAACTCGGGCAGCTTCACGGCACAGGCGGAAGCTGCGAGCGGAGGCGCCGGTCGTGGCGACATGGCCGTAGAAGACATCTCTTCGTCTGCTGCCATGAACATTTCCAACGTTGGGGTCACCAGTGTAGCAGTTTATTCCAACTTCTAACAAGTGGATCTAACTCAAAGCAAATGCAGTGATATATATGTCACATGCATCCGCCCCCTCCCGTTCACCTGCTGGGTGAGATGCCTGGTCCGAGTGCCCGCCCTAATAATGAACTTTTAAAGAGGGAGCAGAGTCCCATTTAAACAACAAAAAAAAACACATCTATTGTTATAATATTGTGACTTTGATACCAGAAAAATATCAATATATTTTTTCCAAAAATAAGTGTGAATATTTTCTTGAAAGCATACCGTTTTGTTGTTACATTACAAAAATCGGTGTATCATTTGTTCTCTTTTTTTTTGTGGAGGCTATATAACACCAACCCCAAGCATTGGTTAAAAATCCAGAGTGAGTGGTGGACTGGCCAAGCATGTCTCTAAATACCAAGCGAATTGAGCATCTCAGAAGTCGTTATGGCAACCTGACAGTCAGGCAAGCTCCTCACTCAACGCTTGAAACGTCAGGTGGCCCAACATAATCTTGATGCTTTGAGCCCAATTGGGGCATTCTGGGGAGGTTTCTGTTCTGGGGGTGTGATCACTTTTGTTGGCGGGAGTTTCAACATAAATTTCGGTGCAGTGATTTGTTTAGATGGGGTGGGGTAGCGAGGTTTAGAGGTAAGATCGGGCCAAAAAAATCCAGCTCGACCCGACCCACGGGTATTAAAGCCAATGAACTTGATTTGCAGGCCCGAGCCTGAAGCAAACCCGAAATTTCACGTCATTTGTGAGGACTCTGAAGGATTTATAACAACAAATGAAAGCCTTTCTAATGAAATCTAAGTTAAACAAGACTGTATAAACATTGACATCTTTTACATTTCTATGGAGATTACATTAACCAACCATTTTCTATCATTGCGGAGGTTTTTTAAGCGTTGACGGAAAATTTAAGGTAGTCCGTCATTTTAATGGGTTGTGCCATAAACTACAACAGCAACAGTGCATCCTTACGTGTCATACTTTAAAGGACAACCGACACCATTTTTTTCTTTCCTAACTGACATCAGAAAAACGTTTTGTAGCATCTAAAATACCCAAAACACGCAGGTTGATATATTTAGTCAAATGCAAAACACCAATAAACATGATTTAAAGTGTCCAAAAACTACTTCCAAATGACCCCGGAAATTGCGAGTTTCAGAAGGTCCTGCACCCTTGTTTGTGACGTCACGCCAGGACGTCTTCACCTTGCTCTAGAATCAAAACAATGGCTTCAGATTCGGAGAAGATGCTTTCTTGTTACTCATCCAGTTATGAATATGATTCAAATAGTTTTGAAGAGGAAAGCATAAATGTTTGCAATCGATTAAAGAAGTATTTGCGTATCAATTCGAGCCATCAGGACTCCAATGTAGCATCGCAGAAAATGCACAATATGGCGCCCAAGCTTCGTTGGAAAAGGGCTGATTTGTCTACTGGGAATTTGTGTCAACTAGAATCAAATAGTTCTCTTGGTGCAACACACAATGATTCACCATCGCGTAATTCATGTGTTTTCCTTCTAATTTCAGCATCAACACGGATCAACACCAAGTTTTCAGACCAAACAAAGTACCCAAAATGCATTGTGTGTCGCTTTCTCGGTCAGGGGCGTTCCAACATGACGTCATGTCAGGCATCGTCATCAGCTCAAAAACAAGACTTCCTGAATATTCAGCGCGAGTCTGAAAACGTAAAATATAGCTATATGCCGTGGAATCTTTGTAAAATGTGCTCAGTAGAAGTCATTTGAAGTGATTTTACAAATTATGGACACAACTTTCCTTAAGAGAGAGAGAGAGGCTGGAACACATAAACACAATAAATATACATACATAAATGAGAAAAATAAACAAAGAATAACATTAGTTTAGTATCCATTCGTTTTCAGATACATTTTATAGACATAAAAAAAAAGTCCGCGAGAGAGAAGCCCTGCCCCCCCCCAACCCGAGCCCGACCAGAATGCAATGATTGACATTCGGCCTCGGGCTTAATATCTTACCTCTATTGTGTTTATATGATGGGAAGATGTAGAAAGTTTGCTTGAGTGTATTTCTCTGCTATGGGTTATACGGACGTGTATTTGCTGTTTGGGAGTTTTTGGTGAAGGTTCGATTCCACCCGTACCTGCATGGGTTTTCCTGTATCCTTCTGCATTCCAAAATCATCCATGGCAGTTTGACGTAACATTCTTAAATGTCCTTTGATGGATGGTAATAAGGTGTCTGATTGAGTGGCTTAATTGCACCTCTAGTGGTCGCACTCATGTGTCACATTCAGTGCCTTCGCATCTCGAACTATTCGCATTTGTTTGGTTGTCAGAGCCATTGAACGCTGTCAACTCATTTTATCCACTGATGACGCAGCAACGGGAGCAATTGCGGTTTGAATATTTTCATCAATGGATGCTACAGCTTCGTGTTTGCTTTCAACATTTAGCTTGTAGTAGACGTGCACATTCCACCATGGTGTCCCTGATCCACTGCTGAAAAGGATGCTTTGATTATTTCCTCTTTCATCTAGAACTGCTTCATGTCAACACAAAGAGGACACAGCAAGTCCTGAAGAATGAATGACTCTCTGTTTCTTTGTGTTGTCATATTTGTTATTATTGTTTTTTCTCCCCAAGATGGCGGCACGTGAAGACGCAGCTGCTCTCTCTCCCGGCTTTGTTTTGTCATATTGTCTCTATGCTGTCATATTATTTGTTATTTAGTTTTTTTTTGTTCTTTTGACTTCAAGACGGCGCCGCGAGAGTGGCTGCCTTTCCAGCAGCTCATGTATTTCGTTTTTCTACTTTCATTCCTTTCATCACTTTGCTGCTGTGAAATGTAAATTTCTCCACTGTGAGACTAATAAAGGCATATCCAATCCAATCCAATCCAATCCAATTATGTTTGTTAGTCATTATAAATGCACGCTGGGTCAGACAGGACAGTAATTTCATATGTGCTTTTTGTCATGCATATGAGCATATTTGACAATAAAGCTGACTTTGACTTTGAATATGGCAAATTTCTGATGCGGTCGTCCACTCACACCGATGGTGCCATTTGATGTTTCTCGAGGGTCGGAACGATTGGCTCAAGGCTTTCCAGTGCTCAATATGGCAATTTCCCCGCTAGGAAATCTGTGAAGAGCCAAATGATTCATGGTTGCCCGAGGCTCAGCGGTGCACAATCGGGAGCAAAGGCTGAACGATCGGGTTCGATTCCAGACAAAAGCTGCTGTCAAGGGAAGCGGAGTTCGCTGAGGCTGAGTGATGCCCCCGGCGTTGTTTTCACACGGGTACCTCCCCCGTCCTGAACAAGGTCTCGGACGGCCGCCGGCTGCCAAAGGGGATTTTCCCCCCACCCCATTAAATTGATTTCTCTCTGCATTATGAGGTTGAATTGCTCCGTCATGATTTGTGACCGGTTCAATTTGGCCAACTCTTGTTTGTAGAGTCGTCAGTAAGAAATATACTGAGAATCATGGAACGGAACAGGACGTTAGCCATTTCGATCTGGTGTGTCGAAGGAAGGAGACACAAAAAAAGGCTTTTAAGGGGTCCCTGGGGATTGCTTTTGGACCCCCTTTGGCAGTTTTGGATTATCATGCAGGAACATTAAAAGTGCAAAGAAAGAATTTCATTGGAAAAATTCAAGATGAACAAAGTATATACAAACCCCTGACTGTGTCAGATCTTAAAATACAGATACAAATGATAGCAATAATAAAACTAATAATCTGTCAAACATAAATTTGAAGATTTAGCATCCGCGCCACATCTCTTTTAGTCTCCGATGGTTGCCGTCGCAGGGCGACCGCCTGCTGCTGACACACTGACAAGATAGCGGCTGACGGAAAGTGGTTGCGGCGGTGATGCTACTATCAAGCAAAGCAACCCCGGGGCTTTGCTTCGGTGCTCTTCAGATCATTTCAAGCTGTGACTTTGGGGTGCAGTGGCCTCGCCCGCAGACACAAGCCAGATTTCAGTGCTTATACGGCAAAACGCGACAATGATGGCGGCCTGATGACTAGAGGAGTTCGGCTGACATTGACGCAAACACCGCATGCTTTTTCGAGTCATTGGAGGTGCAGTAGCATCAGGTATTTTGTAAAAATAAAAAATGGCTACCGTCGCTGAAAGTTCGGGTTTTTTTTGCTTTGTCTTTTGTTTTGTCATTTGACACCTGTTGTCCTACGTTTGAACCTGTTATGGAGCGATCTCAACGTTTTAACCACGGCAATCGTCAAAGACTATGAATTTTCGCCTCCTCCGACACAGATTTGGCAGCTAGGAATGTCGGCGCTATTTGGGCACTTGTTTGTGTTCTTTTGTTTGCGGCCGTAATGGGATTGCCCGCTGACTTGACGACAGTTCGATCTACTACCAACAGCGGCACTACTACTACCAACAGCGGCAACACAAGCGTATCTTTTAATGCCGACTGGCGGTTGTTCAAATCATAATGATATCCCATGCACAAGCCTTGAGGGATCTAGACTCATTATGACGGAAACATTTGTATTTGTAAGTGTTTTTTTCCTTCCTTCATTTTTGCCAAAACCTAATTGTCAGCCCACTGCAGGCTATTATTTTTATTTATTTATTTATTTATTTATTTATTTATTTATTTATTTATTTATTTTATCGATCCACACTCCACAATCCAGTTTGAGTTAACCAAGTATCCTGCATAGCCCATTACTACATTATGTATTCTGCTGATAGCTCTAATGCGACAGTCTAACGCCGTGGCTGCGCGCTGTCGAGGAATACATCACATTTAACCTTGTAAATAGTCAAGTGATTTCATCAAAGAAAAAAGGCATCAGCACACCGCAAACTAAAAGCGTACAATGGCTGACCCCAACGGAGCGAGCACAGTCGAATAGAGAATCAAATATTGCGGGGGAGGGATTGGTGGAGGATTCAAATAACTTTTTCTTCTGCACAGTGTACATCGGAATTGAAAGATTTATTTTTCCCGTGCTCACCACCGTCACGAATTCCTTTTGTGGCGGAACCACGGAAGGTCAGCTTTTGTTGAACAGGCCGGCATCAGCTTTGTGCTCTTGAATCCACACACTCGGAGTCTCCGGGGAAAGGATCCAAATAGCCTCAAAGGTCTTTGTGCTTGACGGCAAGCGGCCCTGAAGGTATTTGCCGTTTCATACTACAACTGTTAAAGGCTTGGTGTCAAGACGACAGATTTGATCATATTGTTTTAAAGTGGGGAAATGTGATTCGAAAAGACTTATTCGAAACCAAGCTTGGGAGAACGAGCGAGAACTGTTTAAAGAGTTGAACATAAATAATAGGATCTAAAAAAGAAGTTTAAACAGAGCAATTGAAGGGATCCCTCTTACATGTAGCAGTCTAGAGGCGAGTAGCAGCATTTCGGACCAACTGGAAATGCTTCATGGAGGATTTGCTGACTGCAAACTAACGTACGTTACAGTAATCCACCTGTCATGTGATTTTTTATTTAATTGGTTAAAAGACTCAAACCATTTGGGTGAAGGGACTCCTTCCAAGACCCTAAAAACACTTTTACAACTACCATATCGGAATCGGGATGTCTGATTCATGCATTTGTAAACCTCACAGAACGAAAATGTTGCATTGTTCTGAGAAAAAAATATGGTACTACCATGAACCATGTACTTTTTTCTCCGCCTGAAAGAATTCAACCCATACTGCGGTTATCTTGATGGACCCGCATGCCACGTAGGGTCCTCGAACGGCATAAAAAAAAAAAAAAACGACGCTCTAATTCTAAGGTGTCAAAGTCATTTTTTTCCCGCGGGCCACAGTGTAGTTTTGGTTTCATTACGGGCGGCGTTATGAATTTGGGGAAGCCATAAGAATGTTTCATCCCGTCCACATATTAAATGGATCGTACACAACAAATTAATGGATAACGACTTTTCCAATTTCAAGTAAAAAATAATGACTGTGATTGTGGTTTACATACGACAATTAGAAATTTTGGTTCGGACTTGAGCAAGCATCATGGCACTTGACATGCATGATTTGCTTTCACAGGCCGAATAAAATGATGTGGTGGGCCAGATTTGGCCCCCAGGCCTTCACTTTGACACCATACTATAATCAATCAAAAATACTGGGCCACGTAGAGTCGGGCAAGATGGCAAGTTTTCATTTAATATCTTGAAAGCAGAGGGCGTTGAAAGGCATCCACGTCTTGAACGGCAATAAGCTACGCGTGAGAAGATAACGACACATTAGCATACGTGGCAGCTATCGCCACCCTGAGCCAAAACGTGCCAGAGCCAATCATTCTGTTGACATTTCCCGTATGCCAAAAGTGAAATGTTTGCACTTAATGTGACGCTGAGCAACAACGATGATATTTTCAGCCGCGCCGGCGTGCTATTTGCATTCAAGCTGATGCCGTGCCCTCAGGGTGGGCTGCGAGAGGGGGAGGGGCGTGCTCTATATTCAATGCTTCAATGCTAATAATGCAATTTTGAATGCATAAACATCATGACAATCTTTCCGCTCTGAATGTATCAAACTCCCGCATGAAAAAGGGAAGAAAAATGGGTTGAATTTTTGATGTTTTTTCCTTTTCCATATCTCAAGCGTCCTTAGAATGATCAAATGAGAAATCTGGTGAAGAGCCGTGGCAACTTGGTGCTTGGGGGCACGGGAGTTCAATCGATGTGCCAACTTGAGCTTCTACTCCCCTTCAAAGTCTTTCATTGGCAGATGTAAGGCTTCCTCGTTGATGTCTTTGGCTTCCGTGAGTTTGAAGCAACTCACATTCCACTGTGCAGCCACGGAAAGACCTTGGAAGCATCATGGAATTTCACAAGTTGGATTTACTTTTGCGGGCTGAATAAAATGATGTGACGGGCCAGATTTGGACCCCAGGCCTTGACTTGCACACCTGTGCAAAATGGCGTCAAATGTTGTCGTTTTTTTGTTATTTTAAGATTTTTTTTCTTTCAATGTCAGTCTTATTTTTTTCCAGTAAATGGACGACACACTGAGCCCTCCACTCAAGCAAGACATCAATTATACAATATCTGTATTTTTGTGTATTAGCTAGGAAGAACAATCACTCTACCAAACAATTTAGCAACAACGCAAGCGGCGCAACATCTGACGGCAGCTGCAGATTGATTATGTCGTCTTTGCCCACTCTGGAAAATTGCTTTCATACAATATGCAATGTGATCAATATCCGGTGAAAAGAATGCCCTTTTAATACACGGGCGGCCTTGCGTGTTCGTTTGCGTCTTGCCGTTTCATGTTGCTGCTCGCTCAAAGCAGCCAGTAAACGCCGCATGGCAGCCGTTCGAGATAAGCCGTCAAAACACGGAAGCGAGAGTGGGAAAGGCGGGAGCGAATGCGATGGGAGAAGGCGGATGGGGGAGAAGAGAGGGTGTTAATCCACGCACTTGACGTCACCGGATAGGCTGAAGCTCTGCAGATGGGCGAGGAAGCGAACATTGTGTGGCTTCTGCATGCATCTGACAGATTATTCCCGCTTTATGCATGAGGACTTCCTCCATGTGAGCCATGGGGAAGATTTTTATTTTTTATTTTATTATTTTTTTTTAATATGGGATGATATCCTGGCATTAAAAATACCACTCCCAATAAAAGCCATCAATCTGTCTCCGATTAGTCAGTCGATGACAGGACATACCAGAAACGTCTGCCTCCTGTGATAACATTCAACAGCAAACCTTTACTTCACCTTATGCAAATAATAGATTAGTGTCTACCAATGTGAATGAATGAATGAATCAATCAATCAATGAATAAATTAATGTATCAATGAATAAATCAATGAATGTAGGAATAATACGGTCACGTATGTCTTGGCGATTTAGATGTCAGTAACTACTAAATTAATGCATCAGTTATTTCAGCCCCACCTCCGACCTCACCCCATAAGTTTTCTTTCCCAGCTAAATTATAGATGGTGGTAAACTTTGATACCTGCCAGCTGCATCAGCGCCGCCCTCCCTACCAAACCCCACCCCCACACCATCACTCTCACTTGTTGGCACGCCGTGATGGGCCAGTTGCGTAAACAGATCATATGAGGGGGATGAGCAAGGGAGAGGGTGGAGCTCATGGCGTGATAGGCTGTAATCTTCCCAGAGAACGCCAGTGTCAAATTAAATTCAGTTTGTGTCCCACGAGAGATTACAGTTGACCATTGTCGGCAGCACTTTTGTCTTGTCTTTGCTTTTGCCTTGAAGGATGTTTGAGAGCTTTTTTGGTTTTACTTGTGAAAGTATCATGCCATTTTATGCTTGAGTGACATATTATATTGGATTGGATTGGATGTGCCTGTATTCGTCTCACAGTGGAGAAATTTACATTTCACAGCAGCAGTTATGAAAGGAAGAGGAAAGGAAAGAAAGAAGACGAAAAACAAAATACAGGAGCTACTGGAAAGGCAGCCACTCTCGCGGCACCATCTTGAAGTCAAAAGAACAAAAAAAACTAAATAACAAATAATATAACAACCGAAAGACACATTGTTCGGAACTTGTTGTACCGTCTTTGTGCCATGAAGCAGTTCTAGATGAAAGAAGAGAGGATCAAAGCGTCCTTTTCTGCAATGGATCAGGGACGTCCTGGTGGAATGTGCACATCTCTGTTGAAAGCAAACACGCAGCTGTAGCATCCATTGACGAAAATAGAATGTCTCACATCTCCTGTCCCACGTAAATCCGCTTCAATTCCAAGCCGCGACAGTTCAACATACGCATCGGCGATCTTCGCTGACGCTCCATTCTTCTCATCTCGGGCTCCTCAAGCCATGCATCCATCCAGCTGCAGACTGTCCAACGGCACCGACCTTTGCCGCTGAACACACCGGGGCTGTGAAAATGCTGCCCATTACAGGCAATGGTCCCAGAGCTGTCCAACGATGACAGTCAAATGGCACCGACATTCCTCCCATTCAAAAACAGTACTGGCATGTATCTCAGATATGTTCCTCACGAGAATCAGGTTCAGTCGCCAGCTGGTTTTGGGTAACTCAGCACCTCTTCTGTGTGATGTGTCCAAAATAGGTTTCACGCAATCAGGATTCTGGAGTTGATCAGCGAGTTAAAAAAAATAAAATAAAATGAATACATGATAGCCAACTCTGATCAGCAGATGATCCAATCTAAACAAATAAATAAATAAATAAATAAATAAATAAATAAATAAATACATGCATACATACATACATACATACATACATACATACATACATACATATAATGAACAAATAAATATATAAATAAAAAGATCAAGTAGACAATCAATCCCCACCATGCGCGACTGTTGCCATCCATGAATAACCAAAAATCATTTGATACTGATTTACAATGAACATTTAATACATGGTAAAATAAGGACAAAAACCCTTGAAAAAAATATTTAATGAATGATGGCCACACGGAACGCCCATTGTGCGAACAAGTGCGTTTGCTGTCATATTTTACTACGCAGATGGGATCAATGACATCACTGATCCATCGCCAAATCGGCAAAAGCAATTCCATCTCTGCTGAACCCCAACGAATGAGCAACATGAATCAGTGATTCCCGTTCATTTTGGATGTTGGCATAGAAAATAAAGGTCATGAGACTTTTTTTCTTCTTGGTGTTGGTGTGACTAATGACGCCTATCACATGATGATATAGAGTCGAGTGTGTGACAAACATTGATATCTCTTATTGGATGGTCATGTCTGCATGCGGCAACATTTCGGTTGGGCAAAGTAATTGGACTTTCCGTGTCGTCCGGCTGTGAGAAATAGGAGGCGATCAGCTGCCGAGTCACGGCTGAAGAAACCAGAGAAACAAACGAAACAGTCACACACGGCTGGGTGGGAACACAAGTGTAGGCGGCATCTACATTGCTGAGGAAGCAGAGGTGAAGAATGAAAGCTAGCGTCGCAATATTTCAAAGCTAAAGCTTCAGAAATTTCCACTTCAGATCAGATAAATAGTATACTTGGTTTGTTTGATTGTTTGTTTTTTTCTTCCATTACTCGACATTGTCAGACTGCTAACATGAATGTCTTTTCATTGTGTAGGTGTACTGCGAGGGCACAAAGACAAGCATGGCAATCCAATGATCCTTGATTGCGTAAAGGCTTCGGTATCGCTGCGTGAAGAACGTTTTTACATGATTCATTTTAACACACCGCCGAATTAAATGCAAATTAACACAAGACGTACAGTGAGGTACTTTGCATATATACAATAGCTTTTTTTTGTATCTCTTCCGTTGTGACTTTTAATGTGAGCCTAGTAGCTGCCGCCTCAGTTTTTCTTCACCATGCGGAATCTCTGAGATGAAATTGCCATTCCTCGCGACCAAAACGATTAATGCAATTAATTTTACTGCTGCTTGAGAGGCCATCATTAACTTAAATACAGTAGGAGGCGTCTTTTCAATGCTGATAGGGTATGGGGGTAATTGCAGGTTGGTTACGGTCAACTGATGTTCAGCCATTAGTAAACAGTTTGGAAATGTTGCTTGAAACACATCATTTTCTGTTGAGTGATGCAATACATAAAACAATGACATCGCCGAAGCATCATAGCCATCCATTTAAATGTACTTATATTTTTACTTTTTTAGGCTTTACCTAACGTATCTGACATAACTTTGCTATTCTGGAACACATTTCCAACCTTGAAGCAACATTACTTTTGTGCCTGGTATATGCAGTTCCTACTTTGCGTTGTGAAATTTACATGAATCGATGAGAAGGTTTCTTCAGCCGTCATCTGTACAAATGTGAAGGTTTCGGACGTTTCGCCTCCTATCCAAGAGGCTTCGTCAGCAAACTAAAGTCTGACTGGTCGTATCGGCCCTATTTATATATCCCTAATGTCCAGACATGGTGGCGCCGGACACAGCTATGATTGGTCCCTACTCTCAGGTTGGGGGGGCAGAGGACCCCTCCCTGTGGCCCCACTGATTGTTCCTACATTCCTGACTAACGACTGGCCTATTACCCCCACTCCCACCGGTATCACCTCATCAGCATAACGACCCTCCTCAGCATTACGAAAGTTGCCTAACCTGTTTTGCCTAAGCAGGCTATTGTATGAACGATCCAAATTGAACCTCACCCCACCAGACCGGTTTAATGAAGGATTTTGTTGTTTTATAAGAATCGCTTCTTTTACCCCCCTTTCAAACCATCTGTGTTCTTTCGCTAAGATTTTAACCTCATTGTCGTCAAATGAGTGGTTGCTAGCTTTTAGGTGCAAATGTACTGCCAATTGAGGTCCACTTATATTATCCCTGCGATTTTGATAGTCTTTTTTTGAGAATTTGTTGAGTCTCCCCAATGTACTGCTCTTTACAATTTTCATTCTTACAATGTATGGAATAAACTACATTACTTTGTTTTTCATTTGGTAGCCTATCTTTTGGATGCACTAATTTTTGTCTTAACGTGTTTATCGGTTTGAAATAAGTGGGAATTTTATGTTGCCA
This sequence comes from Hippocampus bargibanti, assembly GCF_051943395.1. Taxonomy (NCBI): domain Eukaryota; kingdom Metazoa; phylum Chordata; class Actinopteri; order Syngnathiformes; family Syngnathidae; genus Hippocampus; species Hippocampus bargibanti. Next base: position 16,554,379 of record NC_142745.1, read on the forward strand.
AAGGACTCTTTGTAATTTTTCAGAAACTCCTGCAATGTACGGTACTGCTACTCCTCTCCTTTTTGTATCTTGAGAATTATTGGTTTCATTCCCTATTCTTTCTTTCTGACATTTGTTGAATGACCACTGAGGGTACCCACAGTTAGTGAGTGCTCTCCTGATATGTTTTGACTCCTTTTCTCTCCCTTCAGTGCTTGTTGGTATGAGTTTAGCCCTATGTTGGAGGGTTCTGATAACTCCTAGTTTGTGTTGTAAAGGGTGGTTAGAGTCAAAAAGTAAGTATTGGTCAGTGTGCGTAGCCTTCCTAAAGACTTCTGTTTTTAGCGCTCTGTCCTCTTTTATAATTACTTTACAATCCAAGAAGGCTAGTTGGTTCTCTTGAATGTCCTCACGAGTAAATTTAATGTTGAAGTCTACAGAGTTGGGGTGATCTGTGAAGGATTGAATTTCTTGTTTCTTAATTATGACAAAAGTATCGTCCACATATCTAAACCAGTGTCTAGGTTTTGTCCCTGGGAAGGAAGATTCAAGATACAAAAAGGAGAGGAGTAGCAGTACCGTACATTGCAGGAGTTTCTTATAAAACAACAAAATCCTTCATTAAACCGGTCTGGTGGGGTGAGGTTCAATTTGGATCGTTCATACAATAGCCTGCTTAGGCAAAACAGGTTAGGCAACTTTCGTAATGCTGAGGAGGGTTGTTATGCTGATGAGGTGATACCGGTGGGAGTGGGGGTAATAGGCCAGTCGTTAGTCAGGAATGTAGGAACAATCAGTGGGGCCACAGGGAGGGGTCCTCTGCCCCCCCAACCTGAGGGTAGGGACCTATCATAGCTGTGTCCGGCGCCACCATGTCTGGACATTAGGGATATATAAATAGGGCCGATACGACCAGTCAGACTTTAGTTCCCTGACGAAGCCTCTTGGATAGGAGGCGAAACGTCCGAAACCATCACATTTGTACAGATGACGGCTGAAGAAACCTTCTCATTGATGGACCACTCCTGTACGACTGAGAGTTTACACAGACGAATTTACATGAACAAACAAACAAACAAACAAACAAACAAACAAACAAACAAACAAACAAACAAACAAACAAACAAACACGCACACTAAACAATAAGAAATCAAATCAAATAATACATTAACTAATTAATTATTGAATTAAACTAATTAATTAGTGAATTAAAATAAATAAATAAATAAATAAATAAATAAATAAATAAATGGCTGATTATATTTGTAAATGTGAGATTTCGACTCTAATCACTTTGCTGAGACTTCGCACAAAGTTTTGAAAGCTGCATTCTTGATCCGCTACAGTCGTTTCTTGTCGTCAGGTCTCATCCTGATCTCTCCGTTATAAATCTTGTAATGTTGTGCTGATTGTGATTTGGAGGGTGGCCGTGCCATCAGGGCTCAGAAACTCATTCATTGCCCCGCGCAATATTGGACTTTTTTTAAAAATGCAATCCAATCCAATCCCACTTCCAATGTGATTAACAGGAAACAATCAGGTCGTGACCCAGGCAAAAAATACTAATAAAAAAACAAGCGAAAGATGGAACATGATTGCAAACTGAGACCATGATGTGTTGATTAAAAACAAAGGGGAACAATGTTGAGACTGGCATCTGAACAAAAATGGCAATTCTCACCCATACTTCAAACTTGGATGATATATTTATTTTTTTAATGGAAGGTGCTGTTGAATTACATTGGATGCCAGTCGGCTGCGTCAAGTTGGTATTGGGATGCAGGTTGGTAAGCAAGGAAAAAAGATGTTTGCATTTTCACATGGCCAATTCCAGTGCATTCGCATAATACATCCCCCTGAATTGGAAAAATAGCACATGACAGCTGGCAATTCAAAACCAATTGTATTAACATGGACCATCCAAACTAAGGCAATCATAAATTATGATATCTTATATTTGCAAATTAGCCTCTTTAACCTTTCCATCCATGCTTGCCGGACACGCACGTTTGCAATCACAATTTTTGAAGTCACTTCGAGTCTACCCTAAAGTCTTGACGAGTCCCAAGTCCTGAATTTGGCGACTTCACTCTGACTCGTAAGAAGTCATCTAACTCAGGTTTCCCACGTCGATAAACATCCACCCTTGCCAATATGATTTCATTGTTGTTTGGCAAGCCCCACATTTGTCATCCATCAGTGAGTAACTTTGAGGAACATGGCTTCTCGACGCAGCCGATAGCTATCGGCATGTTAATCTCCAAGTTGTCAGCACAGAGGACTGCATAATTCCACTCCTTTCAACATTTGAGCTGAGGCTACGCAGGAGTTTATATTAATCCCATTGTCAGGCCTGCACTTATGAAGAAAGACCTCAGCTGGGGAGGATTAGAATATAGCCAGCCGGCGAAGGAAGAGTATGAAATGCGTGCCTTTCATACTCTTTTTATACCCTTTTTATACCCTTTTCATACTCCCTATTTCTTTGATTGAGGACGTTGTCTTAACAGCAAGGCCGCAAGCCCTCTGGGAATGCAACATGGCAGTGCTCTCCCTAAAGCCTGCAGTTTAACAGACAAAATGGCTCGCTGAGGACAAAAAAACTGGCTGTGCCGATTCACTGGCGACATCCCTTGTGGGGACATTTTGCAGAATCAGTGTGAAACGACGAGTTGAAGGTGGCCTGCTGTTTCGATGAGCCTCAACAAATCCACTGCACCCTACACGACGATGGCTAAACATGCAGTTTTGCGTTCCGCTTTTGAACGAATCAAAATATAACTGTTAGGGTCATTATTAATGAAGCAGCAATCAAAAGTAAGAACAAAAAGATTCTTTAATCTTTGGGACAGCAAAAAAGTAACTGCCAACCCCCAGAGGGGCAGGCAGCCCGAGGGGTGAAGGGAGAAGAGCTGTTTGGGAGTGCTTTTATAAAGGCCGGCAGGATGTGATGTCATGACCGGAAGTACAAGTAGAAAACGGAAGTCAGAGAAAAGGAAACGATGCAAAGACGGACAGAATGTGACCTCATGACAGGAAGTCTGAGAAAATAAAACGGTGTGGAAGGAAACAGAAAAGATGTTTAAAATGTGTTCACATTGTGAATTTCACGAACAGCAACCAAGTGTCCACATGTCTCAACCCCACAGCCCATTAAAAAAAGAATGATGTCAAAAAGGTGCAATAACTTAAGTGTTCACCATCATCCATTTTTCTAAGTGGGTTTAATTATAAAGGACTGCGGCGAAGCGGGGAATGTCACCTCCTGCCATTGAGCATTTTTTTTTTAATGAATGGACGATTCCGAAGTACAGTAGGCTGGCTTTATAAATGACGGGGCTCTTGTAATCCTTCCTGTACAAAAAATATATATACGGTCCATCATGTCAATGCTAATTAGCACTTGTGCTGCCCATGAGAACCAACCAACAGCTTCATTCATTTCCACGGGAAATTCGAATGAATACAATACACGACAATGGTAGCGCTCAAAAGTGGCTCGTCTTATATTTGAATAGCATGGTTGCGTGGCTGTTATAAGGATCTGGTCTTAATTTCGTACTGGTTAATGGATTTGAGTTTTGAGGGAGTTATTCCTTGACTGCGGTGGCTTGGATTCAATTTTTGTTGGTTCTTTGGGGTGTTAACTCGGGTTTTTATTTCTCTGTCGCTGTCAGTACTTTTTGTACTTTCGTCCACTTGCTGTCAGGTTTGTCGTTTGTGGTTCTGTTTTAAATCACCGGCGTCAAAATCATGGCACGGGGGCCAAATATGAACTTCCACATCATTTTATTTGGCCCGCGAAAGCAAATCAAATTGAAATTCCATGATGCTTGCTCAAGTCCGAACCCAAAGTTCAAATTGTAAACCATGTAAACCACAATAACAGTCATTATTTTTACTTCAAATTTGAAAACTAGTTATTCATTGATTTGTTGTGCTCTTTAGATGTATTATGTGGAGGGGATGGAACATTCTAATGGTTTCTTCGAAATCATAACGGCCCCCGAGAGGAAACTGTAACTACTATGTGGCCGGTGGCAAAAAATGAGTTTGACAACCCTGTTTAAAATGACAGCTGATAGGTTGCTCTGTGACCCGGTAGTCAAGTGGTTAGCATGCAGACTAGTGCCCACAGACGGCTGGGATAGGCTCAAGCACTCCCCGCGACCTTAATGAGGGTAAAGTAGGCTGGAAAATGGATAGATTGATTGATGATTGGTTGCTCCGGCCTTGGAGTGGGGGAGAAACATTGTCCAACAGTGAACAAGCGCAAACATTTTAGCGACTTTGATATCAGAAAATAAGTCAGAGCCATACTTGCGTTGGCACGGCCACATAGTGGAGGGCCAACGGCGACTTCTTGATCCTTGGGATATTCTCAGCCAATCTTATCACAGACAATGTATTAATTATCCCACATGGCAACTTTCTTTGTGGAGAAATCCATCGCTTTTCAAAATCCACCATGATCTCTGGCTGGTACAAAATGTGGCACATGACAGAGCGGAGGGCTATTTTAGATTCTGAAAGGCTCGGCCGCGCCCGATGGAGCTTTGTGAGTCGTCACTGCACTTTGTCAGTGAGGGTGGAAACCGAGTGTTGTCATGCTGTTTTTTTTTTGACAAAAAGAACCTGGCTCTAGTCAATGAAACAGCTTTCCTGCAGTTGGACGAGTCACTTTGTTACTTCATTATCCTGTCGGGACAAAAAGTACTGTTTAAAAAAAGAATGTCTAAGTTCACTTATTCATATATGTCCCATTGTGCTAGCTTGAAGAAAAAAACTGAAATCCGCTGCCACACAAAAATTATTTCCCTTTTTTGTTACAGACAGAAAGGTATAAAAAACCTGACCACATTTATATGATGAAGGCAACCGGCAAGTCCAAAAAAAGAAGGTTTAAAAATTGATCCCCCATCTCCCCCCGGAAAAAATGACCTCAGCTCTCAAACAGCGTACAAGCATGCCCCTCAACTGTCAATCAAATATCAGTACAAAAACCCATCGAGTAGCATTTCAAATTCCTTCACATGGCACCACTCGAGGTTTGAAAATACGTCCACGAAAAGCCTCCAGGGCTTGGAATTCTTTTTTATCCATCTCCTGGCCATCCTCAAGAATACATTCAATCAATCAACTTTTTTCTGACTTTTTCTGCTGTCTCTACATGTTTTTCCCCACTAGATATCATCATCTCCTGAAGTAATAAAAATAAACAACATATTTTAACAAAATAAAGAGTAAAACATACAGATATTGGCTTTTCAAATATAGACTAAAACTATAAAAAAAAATAAAAAAACAACTTCAGCATAACTGAATTGTTGCTTGCCACCATAGCTGCTGGAGAGCTTTCTTTAATATTTGGAGTCATCAGCAAAGTGACACAAGACCTCCACCTTCCTGTATTGGATGCAAGCAGTCGGCGAGCGCAGACTTTTCGCCTTCTTGAAAAAGTCAGCGCTTTCCCGAGTTATTAGGTTCTCACTGCTGAGAGGGGGGATATGCAAAACCGCTCTGACCAGAAGCGACCCCTATAAGGAGGCACTACTTCCAATATTACAGTTATGAGAACCCCGTCCATCACCCTTCAACAAATTCATGATGATTTTCACATCTATTTTTTCCCAACATTGAATTGGCATGAAATGACCGATTTCAACCAGCTATGAGTGATTACAACCAGCTATGAGCATTTTTCCTAAAAACAAATAAAGACCGACGAATGAGGTGGCTAACTCGAATGGCGAACGCCAGTTTCCACACTGACGTACCTTCTCAGAGAAGTCGCGTCACATTTCCTGATAAATAAATACTGCGGCTAGTCTCCCGTCCGCCAAGCACCATTTTGAAGTTTTCACCGTGCTTGTCCAAGCCCTTGAAAGGCTCCTCCATCACCACGTGTATTTTTGCTTTGGGCAGCACTCCGACAGAATCAAACTGCTTGCCAAATGCTCAGCTGTGAACACTCAGCAAAAGGTAATCGATAAGAGATTTACAGGCGGAACTTTTCACCACAATCAGCTGCGACTTGGAGCACCCCCTCGCCCCCCCGCACCAACCAGCTTGATCGTACGCACAAGGCTCAGCTGTAAACCTTATGTCATTTTACGTGAGATTTGTCCACCATATGAATCACAATATGGAGTATAGAGGCAGTTGCCCGCTCAGCACATGCGTCACACTAACTCCAAAGCTTCTACAATCAAACCTCACTTTTCAAACATCTCAGTTCTCATCCAATTTGGTTTTTGACAAAAAAATGCAACTTTTTTTATGCCTCGGTTTGACCCAAAAATCAGTTCTAGATCAACCTGAGCGCACCAGAATGCAGCACTTGTCTCCCCTCTGCTTCGTGATACAGTGATACCTCAGCTTACGAATGCTTTAACTCACGAACCTTTTGCCCTACGAACATTACATTCACGAGAATATAGTCTTGGCAGATGAATTCGTTTTTGACAAATGAATCAAATGACACAGCGCCACAGTGGCTGGCGGAAAGGTTTTCGGCGGATGAACACCAAACCTCATGGTCAAACAGCGCCACGGTGGATAGCGTCCCAGTCCCTTTGATTGCAGACGTGGTTTGTTATCGAGTAGAGTACTTTTGCTATTATGGGACAGAAAAAGACGCCACCACAGTCTAGTGTTAAGATGAAGAGGACACAAAAGAAAATTACGGTCAAGCAGAAGAAGGAGATCATTGAAAAACACGAACTAGGTGTGCGTTTGTGTGTGATTTAGCGTGCCACTAGCAGGATGCTAAGTCGACCATTGCTACGTGTGGCTAACGGTGTTTCTGTCTTGTCTAAGCAACGGTCTCAGGCAATACAGGCAATAGAAGAGGTTGATAAAACTTCTGTTGATTTGGATGAATGAAAAGCACCTAGCAGGGGACCGTGTGAGTGAGGGTATTATCGCAGAGAAAGCACGGCAACTTCACTCAGATATCATCAAGAAGCAACTACATCAACAACCATCACAAAGGTAAACAAAGCAACTTTATTATATAGTACCGTTTATTTGTTTAAATACAATACAATAGCACATTTATTATACATAAAATAAGGTATATTTTATTATAGTTTTAAGGCTTATTTAGTAGAAAATTATGTTTTACGGGGACCTGGGAACGGATTATTTTTAATTATTTCTTATGGGAAAAAATGTTCAGCAGACGAACTTTTGTGTGGATGTATTGTTCAATCACACTAAAAAAAGCAGACATTGATTATATTGATTAAAATGGGAAATGTTTTGTTTTTTGACCGTGTTTCTGGAACGGATTATTTTTAATTATTTCTTATGGGAAAAAATGTTCAGCAGACGAACTTTTGTGTGGTCTTATTGTTCAATCACACTAAAAAAGCAGACATTAATTATATTGATTAAAATGGGAAATGTTTTGTTTTTTTGACCGTGTTTCTGGAACGGATTATGGTCAGAAACCGAGATTTGGACTTGACTGCCGTTGCGCTTTTACTGTACTTCAACTGAGGATGGAACTTTGATTCCTGCTCACGTAATCAATCGGACAAAGAATGTGTCGCCCTCCAAATGTCGAGCATGAAATATGCTTGGCATATCCATCATGAGTACAGCCATGAAAAAGTCTCAGGAAGCCAAAGCCCAAAAAAGCGGGTATTTTGCTACTGATATTTTATAATCAGATCTCCCGTCGCAGGCTGAGTGGTACTCTGGCATGCCAAAATGTGACTAAGACATGTGATATGCCAAGGCTCGGTATATTTTGCCATAGCATATTTGGAAAAGCAGCCCCCAAGGATAATTTTATTCACGAGTGTAAAATTTGTTAGACGTGCCAACCAAACCCAAAAATAATAAATAAAACCCCAAAAAATTCAAAAGAACTCAAACTTGTCCCTGGGTGTGATTGTGAATGGTCGCTGGTCTACCATATGTGTGCCCTGCGATTGGCTGTCAACCAGTTCAGGGTGTCCATCAGCTGCTGCCTGAAGACAACTGGAATGGGTTCCGGCATACCCGCGACTGATAAGTGGATTAGAAAATGGATCAATAAATCGATATTTTCCACACAAGCACATAAAAACGGAGTACATTCTACATCAAATGTATATTTATGAGGTTAATTACTTCTGACATGAGTGCGATGATGCTTGATGCTGGTAAACGAGAGGCTCAAGGATCAATCAGGAGTCATGGAATCTTTTTTTTTTTTTTTTTTGCAGCGCAGTATCCAGTGAATTGATTAAACACTTGATTAAACGCAAGAAGGGGGAGGGCGACGACCTCATTGGAAAAACACATGCAAATAATCTCGTTTCAGACGTTATTGCCAGTCATGCTCTCTTTCACACGCAAGCGAGGCTTGCTAATGCATATTTACGGGAACACATGCATGCAGAAGTCATATAAACTCAAACCATTCCATTACACTCACGTTTGGGCACTTTAAATTCAAGCGAGTCGTGTTCAAAAGGCCACAGTTAAAGCAAAAACCTTGAACGTTCATATGAGCGTATTTATTACAGTTTTTTTTCAAGAACCAAACGGTTTTGTGGAAGATGCATAGGACTCGGCAAATTCCCGGCGTCGTTATTCTCCTAATCAGGAGGCAATATTCATAAAGCATGTTCCGCAGTTCAAGGTTTCGAATCTCCATTCGTGTTTCCTCTGTGAAAAAGGAGCGAGCGAGCGTGACAGAATGTCAAAACCGATGTGTGCACTGAAAAAGAAAAATATGCAACCTTCATGGTCTCATGTGTATTGCATGGAGATGCTTTATTAGGAGTGTGCATTGCAGGCCATGATTTGGACATGTCATGGCCAAATATTAGCAGCTCTTGCAATGGAAGAATGTATACAGAAATTATATAGGTTTTTGTCATTCTAACCTTCAGGTCAAACAAATCAACATTTTTATATTGTACTCAAAAGCTTTGCACATCAATGGTTGACCTCAATAATACTAATAATAATAATAATAATAATAATAATAATAATAATAATAATAATAATACTAATAATAATAATAATAATAATAATAATAATAATAATAATAATCAGAGCATTGTCATCAAATAGTGAGTATAGTTTTGCTTTTTTTGATTGTTGTTGTGCTGATGACCATTTTGTGTTTGGGAGCCTTTTACTGAGCGAGTTGCTTGTTCTGTAGCCACAAAGGGACATAAGTCTTCTTGTGCCGGTCCCAAGCCTGGATAAATACAGAGGGTTGTGTCAGGAAGGGCATCCAACGTAAAAGCTTGGCCAAAACAAACATGCATATCATACCTCTGAAGATGGAGGTTACTGATTCGCTGTGGCGAGCCCTTAAAGGGAAAACCCGAAAGGAAAAGAAGAAGACTCAAAAGCATTGCATTTTCCAGCGGTCTTCAACCAGTGGTGGGCGGTACAGTATTTGGCGTTTTTTATTATCCCTGCTATATTTTCTATATTAGCTCTGCTTCAAATTTTATGCGTCAATGTGCAAATTAACTCATTAACTGCCATTCGTGCATTTATTCGGGAATTGAAAATATGACGTAGAGCGCCATTCCGCAAATGTTTGTTTTTTTCTTGTTTAGGTGGCGATGAAGCGCTGACCATGGCCTCTGGCAATTATTTTCCCTTCCACAAGGGGGGGCTTTTTTCCATTTTTGTACTTTGTTCCAGCTTTAGCTGTTGTTAAAGCGCTATATAAACCAATAAGTGTGTATTGCATTGTATTTTGAACTGACAATGACAAAAACCCTGACACTGGAGTGGACACAGTTTTGCACGTGTCTGGCAGTGAATTAGTTAAATCATATGTGCAGTTAAGGATCATCATGGAATACAATATTATACTCAATATATAGTTGCCAAAGCTCACACTGTTCAATTATTTTCGCAGCCCTCTGAATAAGGTTCGTCACAAATCATGGAAGGATCTTTTGCGAGATGTTCACTCAGCAAGCAGTGGTGGGTCGTCGGGGCTTGCGAGGCCTTCTCTGTTGGCCTAAAAATCTCAGAATCACAGACAAATGTGAACTATATTTTGTCAATACATTTATATTAAATAATTCCAAATTGTCTTTCAGCTTCCTTTCATTGCGTTTACCCAATTGTGCTGCTTCCAGATGTGTTTCATATTTAAGCATTAAAAAAAAAATCACATTTTAATCACAGGCTGTGGAGAAAAAAAATTAAATCAATGGCGATGAAACTGTTGCTTTCACCAATCAGAGTTCGAGTTGGCAACCCAAGGGGCTGGAAGTGTCAGTTTTTGCAAATTATTCGTGAACTATGTATCACTAGCCGCATACGAGCATACTGGCCAGATTTAGCACACTGTGTCTGTAGCAAGCTGCATAAGCAAATACACATTTGTGTTGATTTAATAGCGGTTTTGTCAACCTACAATGGCTGAAGGAGGAGAAGAAATGAATTTGGTTGCAGATTTACTCTTAAAGCGATTTACAAGACGGACTTTTCAAAAAAAAAGTTACATAATTAAGAAAGAACAAGTTGTTTCCTGGCTAATGGTACCCTCTAGTGGACTTGTAGTAAATCACGCCACACTTTTTTCAGTCTGGATTGAATTAGACATAGCACTACTGAAGGCCTAGCAATGAAATACACGGCCCGCCACTGGGCATTTCTTGCCGATTGGAATTCTTTTTCCTTTGAGTGACAATATGTTTTTCTCTATTTAACAAAATCAGCTCATTAAACATATAAACTCCCAAACAAATTGCGTTTGCCATTTTTGTCATGCCACCAGAATTTTTTTTTTATTAATCAAGTGAATCGACACCTGTTATTGGCTGCCCCACCCAATTTTAATGCCCAAGTTAAATCCAACACCTGCTCATTAATTTTCTGATGACCCATCATGGGAACTCTCATCAGTACACAATCAAGAAGCCCCACTTCGTGATGTCATGCAATAGTCATTACAAGAAATATTTTTTTTTCTCAGGGATGTGGGGGGCTTTTTGCCATGGCTAGCTAATGTCCACCCTCGCTGTACAATGTTGCATTTGGTTTATTGATGAAGAGCATGTACGTTGTGTAATATTATTTATTTGTTGTTGTTGTTGTTTTGAATTCAAGATGTCGCCCGCAAGAGTGTCTGCCTTTACTTATTCTTTTTCCATTTTTCTTCCTTTCATAACTTTACTGCTGTGAATTAGGACTTTCTCCTGTGAGACAAATAAAGGTTATATTAGCATCATCATTATACTCCCAAAGTCAATCATGACCACCTAGCAGGTGAATCTGACCCAGGGTCAGTGATTGGCAGCGTTAACACAAACAGCTGTCATGATCTGGTTGGCGACCAACGGGGGGCACTGTCGCCCCCGCCTACACCTCACAGGTGCTGGTCGTCCCGATCAGATTGGCGACCAGCGGGTAGCGACGTCAGCCCTACCTGCAGCCTCGCAGGTGTTGGTCGTTTAATCATTGACATTTAAAACAACACCCGGCACGACCATCCGGTGCCGGTTCATTGTTTGTTTGCTGCTTGGTTGCAGCATGCATCGTGTACGTGTTTGTTTAACCTTGGCGGGCTATTACTTTTGGTCTTCTTTTGCTACTTTGTATTTTTTCCATTCAGATGATTTTGATGTTTTACATTTTGTTCCTGCTGACTTTAATTTAATACAATTTGTCAAACAACCTCCTACTCACTCCTGCCTGCTTTTTGGGATCCGCACCCGCCATCACCACCTTGCAAACCGTGACAACAGCCGCGTCATCCATTTTCAGGATGACGAGTTGTTGAAATATCCTGCTTGTTGTTCATCATTGAGAGGTCGGCACAAACTTTCACGTCAATGTCTCTTTTCGGAAGAGATTAAGGTCGGCAAAAAAAAAAAAAAAAATGGTTAAAAAAAAAAAAATCTGCCCACTAAATTGTGCATCGTCATGGAAATATCAAATGAGAAAAAAAAAAAAAATAAAGTTATATGTATTTAGTGATTTGTACTTTACAGTTCTTGTCCATTTAACTTGGACTTGGAACTTGGATTTTTTTCAAAATCGCTGAATTTTCACATTTACCGTTCAAATACTAAGTAGCGACGAGCGGTGAGGCAGCAGCCGGCTGAGCCTCAACATGGATTACGCAATCACTATGCTAACTGTGCTGGCTTGCTCTGCAGTGAGACCGCATTGCTCTCCTTCTGCATATCGCTATTAAAGCGTTCAAACACGTTTAGTATATGAACTAAATTTCTAGTTTAGCTGGTGTATATAATGTATAGTCAATGTACATTATAAACACTGTACTACAGTGTTTATTTTGTTTTATTTTTATCAAAACTCTGTGCGTAGGTGAGGCACACAGTTCTCCCGCCTCATGACAGGGGGTGCTTGTGATTCCAGAGATACTTGCGACTCCATGGCTGCAGAATAATAGAATTAGGGACAGCAAGCTACAGTAAACCGTTAGCAAGTAAAGTGCAACCCTCCAGTCATTTTTTCGTGTTGCTTGGCCTCATTTTCAGAATGGAGGATTGTTCTTTTCCTTTCGGCTTTTCCCCTCAGGGGTCGCCACAGCGAATCAATGTCCTCCATCTATCCCGGTTTTGTGCATCCTCTTCTCTCACACCAGCTACCCTCATGTCCTCTTTGACCACATCCATAAACCTCCTCTTCGGTCTTCCTCTCGGTCTCCTGCCTGGCAGTTCAAGATTCAGCATCCTTCTCCCGATATAGTCGTTCTCTCTCCTCTGGACATGTCCAAACCATCTCAGTCTGGCCTCTCTGACTTTCTCTCCAAAGCCTCTAATATGACTTGTCCCTCTAATGTACTCATTCCTGATCCTATCCAACCTGGTCACTCCCAAAGAAAACCTCAACATCTTCAGCTCTGCCACCTCCAGCTCTGCTTCCTGTCTTTTCTTCAGTGGCACTGTCTCCAGTCGAAACATCATGGCTGGTCTCACCACGGTTTTATACACTTTTCCTTTCATCCTAGTTGAAACCCTTCTACCACACATCTCACCTGACAATTTTCTCCAGCCGTTCCAGCCTGCCTGGACACGCTTCTTCACCTCTTTTCCACACTCTCCATTGCTCTGGACAGTTGACCCCAAGTACTTAAAATCCTCCACCTTCTTTATCTCTTCTCCCTGTAGCATCACTCTTGCACTTGGATGCCTCTCATTCACACACATATATTCCGTCTTGCTGCGACTGATCTTCATTCCTCTCCTTTCCAGGGCATATCTCCACAGCTCTAGTTTTCTCGCTACAGATCACAATGTCATCTGCAAACATCATGGTCCAAGGAGATTATTGTCTAATATCGTCTGTCAGCCTGTCCATCACCATAGCAAACAAGAAGGGGCTCAGAGCTGACCCCTGGTGGAGTCCCACCTCCACCTTGAATTTCTCAGTCATACCGACAGCACACCTCACAACTGTCTCACAGTCATGATACATGTCTTGTACCACTCTGACATACTTTTCCGTCACTCCAGACTTCCTCATGCAATGCCACAGCTCTTCTCTGGGCACCCTGTCATACGCTTTCTCCAGATCTAGAAAGACACAATGCAATTCCTTCTGACCTTCTCTGTACTTCTCTATCAGCATTCTTAAAGCAAACATTGCATCTGTCGTACTCTTTTTTGGCATGAAGCCATACTGCTGCTCACAAATGTTCACTTCTGCTCTGAGTCGAGCTTCAAGTACTCTGTCCCAGAGTTTCATTGTACGGCTCATCAACTTTATTCCTCTGTAATTAGTACAACTCTGCACATCTCCTTTGTTCTTAAAAATGGGCACGAGTACACTTCGTCTCCATTCTTCAGGCATCTGTTCACCATCTAAGATCTTGTTGAATAACCCAGTCAGGAACACCAGCGCCACCTCTCCAAGACACTTCCATACCTCGATTGGTAAATCATCAGGCCCGAGTGCCTTTCCCCCCTTCATCCTCTTCAGCGCCCTCCTCACTTCATCCTTGCTAATGCTTGCTACGTCTTGGTCCACAACAGTCACGTCTTCTACTCTTTGTTCCTTCTCATTTTCCTCATTCATCAATTCTTCAAAATACTCTTTCCATCTTGCCATCACACTATTGGCACCTGTTAATACATTGCCATCCCTATCCTTAATCACCCGAACCTTTGCCACCTTTACTTTAACCGTGCGCTGCATCTCCTTGTACTGCTGTCTACTCTCGTCCGTCCTCTCAGTGTCCCACTTCTTCTTTGCTAACCTCTTTCTCTGTATACACTCCTGCACCTCCCCGTTCCACCACCAAGTCCCCTTATCTACCTTTCTTCCACTCGATACACCAAGTACTTTCCGACCTGTGTGTCTGATTATGTTCGCTGTAGTTTGCCAGTCATCTGGAAGGACCTCTTGCCCACCCAGTGCTTGTCTTACCTCCTTCCTAAATGGCATGCAACACTCTTCCTTTTTCAACTTCCACCATTTTGTCCTCACTTCAGCCTTTGGTTTCTTCATCTTCCTCACTGCCAGCGTCATCCTACACACCACCAACCTATGCTGTCTGGCTACACTCTCACCAACCACTACTTTGCAGTCACTGATTTCCTTTAGATGGCGCCGTTGACACAAAATGTAGTCTACCTGTGTACTTCTGCCTCCACTCTTATAGGTCACACTATGTTCCTGTCTCTTCTGAAAGAAAGTATTCACAATAGCCATTTCCATTCCCTTAGCAAAGTCAACAACCATCTGTCCTTCAGCGTTCCTCATCTGGAGTCCAAACCTGCCCATCACCTCCTCATCATCTTTGTTTCCTGCGCCAACATGTCCATTGAAGTCTCCACCAATTACAACCCTCTCACTTCTCGGGATGTTCTGTATGACTTCATCAAAGTACAACCAAAATTTCTCCTTCTCCCCCAGCTCACATCCTACTTGTGGGGCATACCCACAAACAACATTGAACATCACGCCTTCAATTTCTAGCTTCAGACTCATCATTCTATCTGATACTCTTTTTACTTCTAAGACATTCCTAACAAACTCCTCTTTTAAGATAACCCCAACTCCATTTCTCTTTCTGTCTTCACCATGATAGAACAACTTAAACCCTGACCCTAAGCTTCTAGCCTTGCTCCC
This sequence comes from Hippocampus bargibanti, assembly GCF_051943395.1. Lineage (NCBI taxonomy): Eukaryota > Metazoa > Chordata > Actinopteri > Syngnathiformes > Syngnathidae > Hippocampus > Hippocampus bargibanti. The sequence continues at coordinate 16,569,434 of NC_142745.1, forward strand.
TTTCCACCTGGTCTCCTGGACACACAGTATGTCTACCTTCCTTCTCTGCATCATGTCAACCAGCTCTCTACCTTTACCTGTCATTGTTCCTACATTCAAAGTTCCTGCTCTTAGTTCTATACTCTTGGCGTTCCATCTCTCTCTTTTCCTCCGGGCACACCTCCCTCCTCTCCTTCTTCGACCAACAGTAGTCCATTTTCCACTGGCACCCTGAAGGTCAACAGTACCAATGGCGGCCGTTAACCCGGGCCTCGACCGATCCGGTATGGGATTCATAGATTTGATTCGCATATTTGTTTTGGCAATTTTTTTTACGTCGGATGCCCTTCCTTACACAACCCTCTGTATTTATCCGGGCTTGGGACCGGCACAATAAGACACTGGCTTGTGCCCCCTTGTGGCTACTTTAGAATGGATGATTACATATATTAATTGAAAGAATGTTCTAAACTGGACTTTCAATCGAAGCAGGACATAATAATTAAAGGAAGACCAACACCGGAGCTAAAAGGTTTGCTTCAGACAACGGGACAGAATACTCGCTCTTTTCAGACGGACTGGTACACACGAAAAGGCTGGCTGTGGGGATGTCCAGCAAGAAACCGCCTTTTTCTGATTTTCCTGCCTGCTGTTCTCAACTTATGACAATGTCTGGACTCAAATGGGATATTGCGACCTAAAAAATTTACAACGGAGCCTCATCAAACATGAGCGGTCGACCGCGCACATCCAAAGTCAAATCGCGCTAAAACATTTGGGATGTCCAGGATCGACTTGGCTTTGGATGAACAGCGAAGACTCACCATAAGCATCCACAATGCTAAGGTAAAGGAGAACCGGGAGATTTTAAAAGATCTCATCAATGCCACCTGCTTCCTTGCCAAACAACAGCTGGCATTTCGTGGAATTGATGAAAGTAAAGGCCCTGCTAATCGTGGCAACTATGTTGAACTATTACATGCTTTCGCTGAGAAAGATGACAGGCTAGCGAGACATTTGGAGACATCCACTGTATTTTCTGGCCTGTCAAACAGAATACAGAACGATTTAATTGAAGCAGTTGGTGATGTCATTAGAAATGACATTAAAAAGGATGGATTTCATTTAGAAGTAAAGGCAACACGATAATAACGTTTTTTAAAATTATTTTTTCTATGCTACAGTTTGTATATATAAATAATGCTGACATGACATTTTAAACAAAACACGTTAACTGTTGCCAATCAAATGGTGAACAAGCTACTCTGTAGAGTTCATATGTTTGTAAATCTGACTACCAGCCATGAACCTCACCGCACGTCACTGCTTAGAAGTATAAGAGGGATAAGCGGTTCACGAGTGCTGCTCCTGTATTCCTCCTTTCTTAGGACAAACCGACATGTCGACTTCCCCCGTTGTCTTCCAGACGTTGATGGAAGAACACACAGTTCTTTCATCTTTGGCTGCATTGCTCGGCGTGTGGTGGGACGGAATGTCTTGTTTTGAATGGCTATTAAGTGCTTTCATTTTTGTATGTTTTTTTTTCAAATGTCATCCGTTGAAAAAGGTCAGCGCCTCTCCTCCCGCTTAAGAGATGGTCATAGCAGGCTGCGGCATATAGGGAACATGGGATTTTTTTTTCTTATTTTTTTCTTTTAAAACCGGGAAACACTGTGTGTTTGTGTGTATATGTGTGCGTATGTGCAGAGTGCTGTGCCTTGTACTTTGAAAAAAAACCTCCTGGAATGATTCAAGACACAATCTTGCAAAAGGTAGACAGCAGCCTGTAAATATTATGCGGACCAAACAGGGAGGTTTTAAAACTCGCATAAATACTTTTGGCCAAATTATATTTTATTCTCCTGTGAGTAATCTCTCTTGGTAAAGAGTAGTTTTCAAGAGATCCCCGTTGCATGGACGCAACTTTAAATGTTTTTTTTTTTGTTTCAAAAATGTGCCCCCATCCGGGAGTTTCCAGCAAAAGGCTTCCGAGAAATGAGTCCAGTCGCGTCACATGTTTGTCCACTTTGCAAAGCTTTTTCCCCCAGCATAACCTCTGATAAAAAATTAAAATGGCACCGATTATAATAACTTCGATTGAATTCCGTTCTGATATTTGAAGTATTTTTTGATTGGCCAACTCCCCTCGGTGCGCTCGCTGTTCCTGACTTGGAGCAAAACAACCACTCAGGGCCCTTTTTTTTGGAGCCTTTCAATTCCAACTCTTGCATCTTTATGAAACGTGGCTTCAGCTCTCTCGCAGGAAATTGTTTTAATGTGGTAATTAATCACTTCTGTGGATCCTCTGTGTTCTCAGATGTAGCAAATTAGCCTTGATTCTTTTCCCCACGATCGTGAGTTTGATTCTATTACTTTGAGAGACATGTTTTCTAACTGTCATTCCCGAATTTATTCGGGAATTGAAAAGCATAACGTAAAGCGCAATGTTTTTTCCTCCTATGAGGGGGCAGCATTTGCGTTTTGTACAGATGACCCAATTTCAAGCTCAGATAACTCCAGACCCATATAATTTAGTAATTCCCTTTTTTTGTGATGAAAGAAGAGAGCCTAGGAGTTTTCACGCTGCATTGTATGTTTCTGTAGTCCTAAAACTCTATGGGTAATATTCTATGGGTTCTGCAATTTGAGTGAAATTGACAAAAACCCTGGCACTGGAGTGGACACATTTTTTTTGCATGTCTGGCAGTGATTGAGTAAAGTTATTTGAGCCTGTCCTAGCTGTTTTTGGGTAGTAGGCGGGGTACACTGGTTATCAGCCATGTACATTTCCTGTAACATGCAACCGTGTCTTCATTACATAACATCACACATGAGAAGATGTTGCTGTGCAACATGAAACATTACTTGGTTCGGCTATTGAAAATTAGGTCAATAGTCTCGTCTACCCACAGAACAAATCTTGAAAATCAAGATGGCGCTCATGATGATGATTATTATTTCTATGATTATTATATTTATTATTAACATTGTTATAATAACATTCATAATAATAATGATAATAATAATAATAATAATAATAATAATAATAATAATAATAATTATTATTATTATTATTACTATTAGTATT